>NC_051230.1:31923653-31926153 GCF_015220715.1 Pygocentrus nattereri
TGGCCTGCATAGCAGAGATCCAAAACGAAAACCACTGCTGAGCAAAAAACAACATAAAGGGCCGTTTCAGTTTTGCCAGAAACCATCTTGATGATCCCCAAGACTTTTGGGAGGATGCTCTGTGGACTGACGAGACAAAAGTTGAACTTTTCGGAAGGTGTACGTCCCATAACATCTGGCGTAGAAGTAACAGCATTTCAGAAAAGGAACATCATATCAGCAGTAAAATATGGTGGTGGTAGTGTGATGGTCTGGATTTTGCTGCTTCAGGACCTGGAAGACTTGCTCTGGTAAATGGAACCATGAATTCTGCTGTCTACCAAAAAATCCTGAAGGAGAATGTCCGGCCATCTGTCCGTGAACTCAAGCTGAAGGGCACTTGGGTTCTGCAGCAGGACAATGATCCAAACACACCAGCAAGTCCACCTCTGAACGGCTTAAGAAAAACAAAATGAAGACTTTGGAGTGGCGTAGTCAAAGTCCTGACCTGAATCGGATTGAGATGCTGTGGCATGACCTTAAAAAGGCGGTTCGTGCTGGGAAGCCCTCCAATGTGGCTGAATTACAACAATTCAGCAAAGACGAGTGGGCCAAAATTCCTCCACAGCGCTGTAAAAGACTCATCGCCAGTTATCGCAAAAGCTTGGTTGCAGTTGGTGCTGCTGAGGGTGGCCCAACCAGTTATGAGGTTTAGGAGGCAATCACGTTTTCACACAGGGCCCTGTAGGTTTGGATTAAAGACCTTCATTTATAAACTGCATTTTGTGTTTACCTGTGTTATGTTTGTCTAATATTTAAATGTGTTTGGTGACCTGAAACATTTAAGTGCGACAAACATGCGAAAGGATAAGAAATCAGGAAGGGGCAAACACTTTTTCACACCACTGTATATTATGAACCATTTTTTGGGCCATTTTCCACCCATTTGCTCTTTGAAAGTAACTAACAACAGCTAATACTCAGAAAAGGTGGTCCAGGTTCGTGCTTGGTCAGTAGGCTTGAGCCAGTTGATGATACTATCCTGAGCTGCCACTAGTTTGCGTCTGTTGCGACTGCCAATCAAGTGAGAGAATGTCAGAAATTAATTTAGAAATGAATCCAGGTTTAGATACTTAGTGCTGTGTTTAATCCAGGTTTAGATATTTAGTGCTGTGTTTAATCCAGGTTTAGATATTTAGTGCTGTGTTTAATCCAGGTTTAAATACTCAAGCTGTGATTTAATCTGGTTTAGATTCTCAGACTGTGTTTAATCCAGGTTTAGATACTTAGTGCTGTGTTTAATCCAGGTTTAGATACTTAGTGCTGTGTTTAATCCAGGTTTATATATTTAGTGCTGTGTTTAATCCAGGTTTAGATATTTAGTGCTGTGTTTAATCCAGGTTTAGATATTTAGTGCTGTGATTAATCCAGGTTTAGATATTTAGTGCTGTGTTTAATCCAGGTTTAGATATTTAGTGCTGTGATTAATCCAGGTTTAGATACTTAGTGCTGTGATTAATCCAGGTTTAGATATTTAGTGCTGTGTTTAATCCAGGTTTAGATACTTAGTGCTGTGATTAATCCAGGTTTAGATATTTAGTGCTGTGATTAATCCAGGTTTAGATACTTAGTGCTGTGTTTAATCCAGGTTTAGATATTTAGTGCTGTGTTTAATCTAGGTTTAGATATTTAGTGCTGTGTTTAATCCAGGTTTAGATATTTAGTGCTGTGTTTAATCCAGGTTTAGATATTTAGTGCTGTGTTTAATCCAGGTTTAGATATTTAGTGCTGTGATTAATCCAGGTTTAGATATTTAGTGCTGTGTTTAATCCAGGTTTAGATATTTAGTGCTGTGTTTAATCCAGGTTTAGATACTTAGTGCTGTGTTTAATCCAGGTTTAGATATTTAGTGCTGTGTTTAATCTAGGTTTAGATATTTAGTGCTGTGTTTAATCCAGGTTTAGATATTTAGTGCTGTGTTTAATCCAGGTTTAGATATTTAGTGCTGTGATTAATCCAGGTTTAAATACTCAAGCTGTGATTTAATCTGGTTTAGATTCTCAGACTGTGTTTAATCCAGGTTTAGATATTTAGTGCTGTGTTTAATCCAGGTTTATATATTTAGTGCTGTGTTTAATCCAGGTTTAGATATTTAGTGCTGTGATTAATCCAGGTTTAGATATTTAGTGCTGTGTTTAATCCAGGTTTAGATATTTAGTGCTGTGATTAATCCAGGTTTAGATATTTAGTGCTGTGTTTAATCCAGGTTTAGATATTTAGTGCTGTGTTTAATCCAGGTTTAGATATTTAGTGCTGTGATTAATCCAGGTTTAGATATTTAGTGCTGTGATTAATCCAGGTTTAGATATTTAGTGCTGTGTTTAATCCAGGTTTAGATATTTAGTGCTGTGATTAATCCAGGTTTAGATACTTAGTGCTGTGATTAATCCAGGTTTAGATATTTAGTGCTGTGTTTAATCCAGGTTTAGATACTTAGTGCTGTGATTAATCCAGGTTTAGA
>NC_051230.1:31928653-32041153 GCF_015220715.1 Pygocentrus nattereri
TGAGTGGAAAGCGGAAGGCATAAATCAACGAGCCTCTTATTAGATTTTAATGAGCAATTTCTGCGAAATATCACCCAAACATTCCGTGGTTGAACAGTAATATAAAACAATAACAGGTCGATTTTGAAACAGTGGACGTTAAAATCGGTGGCAGTATTTGAGTGAAGATGATCATTTTTATGGCGGATTATTTGTAAAATGAGGGAAACGTCCTGCACCTGCTGCAAACGTCTTAGGAACATCAGCCTCCCTGAGGAAAAAAAAAAGTGGCTAGATTTACACAAGGAGACGCATCATTTCCTGTGGGACAGGCACGCTCACTGGCTGTTAAATTAGTCTGGACAGAGGTTCCACCTGGCCGACACGTGACCATCAGGCAAATCTCCGGCTGCGTCTGTGGAGCGGAGCGCAGTCGAGCTTACAGAGCCAAGACGCTCCTTCAGTCCGTTCTAAGACAGAGACGTCCTTCCTGTCCGGCCTCGGGCCTTTTCTTGGGCCTACTTATTATTTTTAGTGTTTTGGACTTTGCCACCTGGCCCTGCTAATTAAACTGGCCCTGCTGATTCCCTGTGGCGCCGTTACGGTTTGAGGAGAGAGCAGTGAAGCTCTTTAGAGCTCAAACTTTCACTCTGAATTCATTACAGTGCAGTTTTGACAGGTGGGTGATAAAGCACTACAGAATCAGGTCCCACTAAACTGCCTATAGCAGTTTAGCCCCACCCACTCAGCCTACAGCAGTTTAGCCCCACCCACTCAGCCTACAGCAGTTTAGCCCCTCCCACTCAGCCTACAGCAGTTTAGCCCCTCCCACTCAGCCTACAGCAGTTTAGCCCCACCCACTCAGCCTACAGCAGTTCAGCCCCTCCCACTCAGCCTACAGCAGTTAAGCCCCACCCACTCATCCTACAGCAGTTTAGCTCCACCCATTCAGCCTACAGCAGTTTAGCCCCACCCACTCTGCCTACAGCAGTTTAGCCCCACCCACTCAGCCTACAGCAGTTTAGCTCCACCCATTCAGCCTATCACAGTTTAGCCACGCCCATTCAGCCTACAGCAGTTTAACCCCACCCATTCCTGTTGAAGTGATGAGGAGTGTTGTTCCTGGAGACAGTCTGTGAGTTAATGTTGTGGGAAAATGATTAAATGTTAAATGTGGGAAAACTATCAAAGGTTGTGCTGTTCCTGGATCACTGCATGCCCACATCTGAAAGCAGAAGATTTCACCGAAAAAATGTAAAAAATTGAAATACAGAACCTTTAAAACCAGAGACTAAGTGTAGTAATTCTAGCTGGACTTAGCCACAGAGATTGACACTTATAACACACACACACACACACACACACAGCTTTCCATGAAAGCAGGGAGTTGTACGTTGTAAATGGGAATGAAAAGAGACGAGAGCTACAGCTCTTTTGCTTCTTCCTCAACACCCATTACTCTTCTTTTATGAGCTCCTCCTGTGCAGCTGAAGTCTCTTCTGTCTCCTGCTGTACCTGCGTCTGCCCTCGGCTCAGTGTGTGACCCTTAATGCTGGTCACATTTGAATGTGATTTCAATCTCAGTGAAGAGAGAATGTTTCCGGAGGTATTTGTTAATCAAAGTGAGGGCCCAGCATGCAGGGGTTTCAGCACAGCCTTGGCGGCTCCCAGGCCAGTGTAGAAACGCGTAGGAAGGTAATGCAGCTCATAGAAGAGTGTACATACCATGAAAGTTAAAGGTGTATGTATGATGGAGAGGTGGACAAGGGAGAGTGGATGAACTCATTCTGTAGCTATCAGTGTACACATGCTCATAATAGTACTACTAGCCACCCACCCAGCTAACACTGCCCTAGCGACCACTGCAAAGAGATGATTCCAGAAATGGCAATAAACACTTTTACAGTAATGCCATAATAATAGTTTAATATACCATCAAATAAACAAACGCCGCTCAGCTCCGCCCTCTAAAGACGTCATTAACAACCATCAAATAAACAAACGCCGCTCAGCTCCGCCCTCTAAAGACGTCATTAACGACCATCAAATAATCAAACGCCACTCAGCTCCGCCCTCTAAAGACGTCATTAACAACCATCAAATAAACAAACGCCGCTCAGCTCCGCCCTATAAAGACGTCATTAACAGCCATCAAATAAACAAACGCCGCTCAGCTCCGCCCTATAAAGACGTCATTAACAGCCATCAAATAAACAAACGCCGCTCAGCTCCGCCCTATAAAGACGTCATTAACAGCCATCAAATAAACAAACGCCGCTCAGCTCCGCCCTCTAAAGACGTCATTAACAACCATCAAATAAACAAACATCGCTCAGCTCCGCCCTCTAAAGACCATCAAATAAACAAACGCCGCTCAGCTCCGCCCTCTAAAGACGTCATTAACAACCATCAAATAAACAAACGCCGCTCAGCTCCGCCCTCTAAAGACGTCATTAACAACCATCAAATAAACAAACGCCGCTCAGCTCCGCCCTCTAAAGACGTCATTAACAACCATCAAATAAACAAACGCCGCTCAGCTCCGCCCTCTAAAGACGTCATTAACAACCATCAAATAAACAAACGCCGCTCAGCTCCGCCCTCTAAAGACGTCATTAACAACCATCAAATAAACAAACGCCGCTCAGCTCCGCCCTCTAAAGACGTCATTAACAACCATCAAATAAACAAACGCCGCTCAGCTCCGCCCTCTAAAGACGTCATTAACGACTATCAAATAAACAAACGCCGCTCAGCTCCGCCCTCTAAAGACGTCATTAACGACCATCAAATAAACAAACGCCGCTCAGCTCCGCCCTCTAAAGACGTCATTAACGACCATCAAATAATCAAACGCCGCTCAGCTCCGCCCTCTAAAGACGTCATTAACGACCATCAAATAATCAAACGCCGCTCAGCTCCGCCGTCTAAAGACGTCATTAACGACCATCAAATAATCAAACGCCGCTCAGCTCCGCCCTCTAAAGACGTCATTAACGACCATCAAATAAACAAACGCCGCTCAGCTCCGCCCTCTAAAGACGTCATTAACAACCATCAAATAAACAAACGTCGCTCAGCTCCGCCCTCTAAAGACGTCATTAACAACCATCAAATAAACAAACGCCGCTCAGCTCCGCCCTCTAAAGACGTCATTAACAACCATCAAATAAACAAACGTCGCTCAGCTCCGCCCTCTAAAGACGTCATTAACAACCATCAAATAAACAAACGCCGCTCAGCTCCGCCCTCTAAAGACGTCATTAACAACCATCAAATAAACAAACGTCGCTCAGCTCCGCCCTCTAAAGACGTCATTAACGACCATCAAATAAACAAACGCCGCTCAGCTCCGCCCTCTAAAGACGTCATTAACAAGCATCAAATAAACAAACGTCGCTCAGCTCCGCCCTCTAAAGACGTCATTAACAACCATCAAATAAACAAACGCCGCTCAGCTCCGCCCTCTAAAGACGTCATTAACAACCATCAAATAAACAAACGTCGCTCAGCTCCGCCCTCTAAAGACGTCATTAACAACCATCAAATAAACAAACGCCGCTCAGCTCCGCCCTCTAAAGACGTCATTAACAACCATCAAATAAACAAACGTCGCTCAGCTCCGCCCTCTAAAGACGTCATTAACAACCATCAAATAAACAAACGCCGCTCAGCTCCGCCCTATAAAGACGTCATTAACAACCATCAAATAAACAAACGCCGCTCAGCTCCGCCCTCTAAAGACGTCATTAACAACCATCAAATAAACAAACGTCGCTCAGCTCCGCCCTCTAAAGACGTCATTAACAACCATCAAATAAACAAACGCCGCTCAGCTCCGCCCTCTAAAGACGTCATTAACAAGCATCAAATAAACAAACGTCGCTCAGCGCTGCTTTCTAAATGTGTCATTAACCATCACTAAGTAAACAAACTGAAATCACTTCTTTTCAACACCGGGGGGCTACACATCCCCCTTTCCCCCTTAGATAAAGTTCCTGGTGCCTATACAGGCCCTGAAGTGAAGGTGTGCAGTGTGAGGAATCTTTATTTGATATGAAGTGCATTTTGGTCGGCATGACCTCGTTAGCATAAGAGTAGAGGTAGATAAATAAGAGATATCATCACATTCACACTGTCATACCCTCCCCTCTTATAACTGGCCTTTAATCCAGAACTAAACAGAATCTCCCCCGTGAAATGAGCCACATTACTGCCTGCAGCGTCTAGAAAGTGGATCAGCCACACACTACAGTTCCTCTGCAGTGTTAATCTTCTTTACAGATATATTAGCCCCAACTGCTGTAAAAGGACAGTTTTTACCAGTGCTTGGACCCCGTAATAAATGATACAATATGTGCTCCTGTATCACTGCTATATCACTAAGATCCAACTGGACAGTTATATCCCTTCTAATTTGTTGTTGAAACAAAACAACTTCAGGATTTAATCCAGAACAGCATAAAAAAACCCAGCAAGATGTATTTTTTTCTTCTCGATTGCCAACAAAATAGTACGAATTTAGCATTTAATTCAACACAGAATCAAAAAGACCAATGAAACAGAATCAGTCTGAAGAACCATTTCACCGTGTATGAAATGGGTCTATATAAAACTCTTGGTTCTCAATAGAACCACTCCCTTTACTAAAGAACCCCCCCCCCCCCCCCAAAAAAAATCATCTGTTCAAATGTATTAAGTTCTAGATTCCAAATTAAGGGTTTAACATGTTAACGAATCCAAAAGATACAACTAGACATATTTATTCCTTCTAGGAAGCTCATAAAACTGCAAGACTTCAGGATAACATCCAATGCAGAGTCAAAACATTTCCAACTAGATGTGCAATTTTTCTTCTACATTGCCAACAACATCCAATAATTCAACTAGAAGTCTTTCCTATTTCCAGACTGTCCATGAAATAACACGGCTCCATCCAAGAGAAAGAGAAAATGTGATATCTCTCTCATGAGGTTCCTCTCGTCATGCGTGCGTGTTCTCTGGTGGCTGAGCTCTTGGAGTGTTTTGTCAGGTTCCAGTTTATTTTCCATCGCGACAGGCCCTCGGCCTCCTCTCAATCCATATTTCATGGCAGGGCATTAGGCGCCGTGGCAACGGGCCGTGGGGGCCAATGAGGACGCAGCGGGGAGCTCCAGCTGTGCAGCTCAATTTACCCACAGGCCCTTGCTGCTGCCGCCCGGGCTTCACCGGCAAGCGCACTTCCTGCCAAACAGAGCCGGCAGGGGAGAGAGAGCAGATGAACCTGCAGACCTCCGTCCACACGCGCACTCCCTACTTAACCCAATTAACCTTTACTGCCAGCCAAACCCGCCAAACAAGCCATCTGCACTGCCTTTAGCAAAGGCTGTAACATCACTGTGATAGAAAAGGCTGTAGTGGTCAAGGTGCTGCTTCATATGTAGACAATGAAGATCTAGTTAATGGAGTTATATTTACACTGGATTCTCTTGTTTTCAATGGGGAGTTGGTTTACTTGCCTTGCCTTTTATGCCCTGCAGGACTGTCCTTTGTGTGGAGAGCTGAGATTTAAAAAAGTTCAACTGAAAGCAGTCGAGTAGCCCTCATGCTGTGATGACCAATCAGATCAAAGGCAAGACAGGCCTTCAGTGACGGAGGCAATGGAGGAGGGATTTTGCTAAGTTTAGCTAAGCTAATCTTTATGTGATCTAAAATAGCAAATGAGTAGTTTTGCTAACTTTTGCTAGCCATTGAGCTATCGCTAGCTGGTGCTTAACAACAGAGACAGGAGCCCAACACACTCTCCAAAAATCACCCCCAGGAAAACAGTTCAGACAAGTGACCCCCTATAATTTTACGTTTTGGGGATTTGGAGACCTCTCTGGGGGAAATGTGTAATTGCATGCACTGTATGGAAGAACATTGTAATGCATGGGCCCCTTCAGCCCCTTCCCCGGGAGGATGAATCTGATGAATTAAAGCAAATTCAAATAGAACTCAGTCAAAACATCATGTGTTATATTTATATTATATATTTATGGCATTTGGCTGACGCTCTTATCCAGAGCGACTTACAATTTGATCATTTTTACACAAGTAGGCAAAGATGGTGTTAGGAGTCTTGCCCAAGGACTCTTATTGGTATAGTGTAGGGTACTTACCCAGGTGGGGGACTGAACCCCAGTCTACAGCAGTATGGTGTGTAAGACTCCTGACTCCTGACCCGCCTCTGACTTTTAAATCACTATTTCAGGCTTTACAGGGCGAATCACAGCAGCGCATGCTCTCCATATATTAGCCTGTTTTTATTTTGGCTCAGTAATGTTACTTCTTTCAATTTTGGCAAAAAAAATCTTACACAGTGAAGCTTTATAGGAATCACAAATCAAACATACACACTTTTCCTCTTATGCTAGATGTTTGGTGTCTAAATTTATCATCTTCATATTAAGGCTTGATCTACAAGGCTAACATCACTAACACACACTAGAAATCAATCTTATCTGTAACTATATCCTTGGGGCAGTTGTGGGCTGGAGGTTAGGGAACTGGTCCCATAACTGGAAGGTTGCTGGCTCAATCCCCAGTGCTGACAGTCCATGACTGAGGTGTCCTTGAGCAAGACACCTAACCCCCAATTGTTCCCCTGGTGCTGTGGATAGGGCTGCTGTGTGTGTTTCACTTCACAGAGGTGGGGTTAAAAAAGTATCACTTAAATCTTCTTCAAACCACTTCCAGGTCTTCATTAAGATTGTGGACTTTTAATGTCACAGAAAAATGAACAAGACATTGACGGTTAGCTGAAAGCAGTGGTCAGCTATTTTAGACATCAGGTATTCTATGGTTATCATTATGTTTTAAAGTTATATTATAGAAACTGAACCTAACCAACGTGTCAGCTTTAAAAACACAACATATGCTGTTTTTGATGGTGATCAGGCTAACAGCTTCCACTGCTGCTGACCAGCACTGCAGCATCCAAAACACAACGTATGCTTGTTTTGGTAGTGTCTACGATCTATGCTGTCTTTTTGTTTTTAGCAGGGAATGTAACTCAATTTAGAGGTTCCTAGATGTGACCATTTTCCTAGAGGGCTCTCTGTTTAAAAATTATACAAGGGCATGTAGTGTATGTCCACTGTACTGGTGTTCTGAAATGTTGAAATGTAAAATATGCTGTCAGGCTTTTTCCATTTAGCTTCCTGCTATACTTTTAAATTGCACACCTTGTTTACATATTTTTTTCCAGAAAGGTTAAAAGTCCCAAAGAACCAGTAAAGTCCCTTTATGGCTTATTTAGGCCACTTTTGTTCCATATTTATGAAGGCTTCAGATTTAGTTACTTGATGGTATCAAAATGTATCTTTTCCTTGTCGATAGCTATCAGGTCTTGCATTACCAGTTTTGCTATTTCAGTCTTATTTATCCCTTGAGCTCATAGCGAAGCTAATGGCAGGGTCAACATGTTGTTCTGGGAAATGTCAACAGAGTTCAGCTTATGATGACTCAGTCCTAACTGGCAACCCATGATTATACATCATTCAGGCGACTTTCAGTAAGCATGATCAAGACTTTCCTGAGGACGGGTGTAAAACACAGTAAAAGTGAGACTGTGATGCACTGATCTGAAGGTAGTGCATTGATTTTGGAATGTAAGGATTGATTATAATAATTTTTAAAGTACAGCAAATTTTTTTTGTCCAAAAGAACATTCATAGGCAACTTTCAAATGTACAAATTTCATTCAAAAAATTCATTTTTATGTCTCATTGACATAGTAGGACCATTTGTGAAGTCACATGTAAGGCTAAGTGCATTGATTTTGTTGTTTTTATTTCACTAATGCATAAATGTTGACATTTGGCTAATGTCTGTCTCATTAAGTGCATCTTCACTAAAGTTTAGCTTCATGAAATATAACAAATGCGACTGTGGTTGACTAATTTCATAACTTGCTCTATTAGACCCAAGTTTGATCCCCTTGACATCACATGAAACCTGAGAAGGAATCAAAATCACATGTAAATATTGTGACATCAGCGTAGAAGATGATATGGAAAACATTGCACACACAAGAACAAATGCTCTTTTACTGAACAGGCACTTTAACAGGCAGCAAGAAATGCCCAGCCCAGCACTACTAACAGTGAGAGATCTGGGGAAGGTCATCATCTTGTCATACAACTTCAGC
Organism: Pygocentrus nattereri; assembly: GCF_015220715.1. Taxonomy (NCBI): domain Eukaryota; kingdom Metazoa; phylum Chordata; class Actinopteri; order Characiformes; family Serrasalmidae; genus Pygocentrus; species Pygocentrus nattereri. The sequence continues at coordinate 31,936,803 of NC_051230.1, forward strand.
ACATGGTAGACACTAAGCCACCACCATGAGAAGGCCGACCCAGATTGGTCAGAAGTCTAACCTGCTCCAGGGTCAGTTATGATCCGGATTAAAAATAGAAATCCCAAATGCAGCCAGCCCTGGAGCGCGTTAGACATGTGAAAGTTGCCATGTAGATGTATCCCACTGAAGAACGGAAGGGTTAAAAGAAAGTTAGCAGGTTGTGGTCATGAGGTCAGAGACATACATCCCTGCAATTTTGGGTTTTCATTGCTCCAACACACATGATTCTACTTGATAATACATGGTAGGGTTGAATCAGGGGAACAATGCAAATCCAGGAATTCTGGGACTATTTGAATCCTAGTAGAGGCACTTCCTAGATATATTTGTTAGCTCAGCAAAAGGCACATGCTGCAGATCTAATTATGAGCTGTGTCTGCAAGCGGACGAACGGCGGCGTCTGGATCCGTTCGGCTCTCTCGTTGCTACGGATCAATGCGTCTCGCTGCCTATCGACCTCTACTGCTAGCCAGCTTCAAAGCATCGAGGTGAGCAAAGAAAAAACCCACAAAATATCCCTGAGGTCTACTTGGACTTGCCGGTGGAGGGATGCCATTAGTTAAATATTTAGTGGGGCTTTATCATCGAGTCCATAGAACTGAACACAATTAGCTTCTCCTATTGAAAGGGTTGAATCAGCAGGGACCCCAGAGCTTGGCGAATCAATCCACATCAGAGATCAGGAAAGAAAAAAATAGGGTTAAATGGATCAATGGATTTTAATCAATGTATCTAATGGAAGGCTGATTCTTTGTGGCATGCCGTGGAGTTCAAAAGGCGATACTATGAAATCCCACAGTCCGGTTTCCGCCTGTCAGAAGCAATCAAGGTCAGGCTGAGGCTTTGGAAAGCCGGGTGAATGTGTGTCCGCACTTTACCCAAGGCACGGCTCAAGAACAAGGCAGGAGCAGGAGGTCTAATGAAATTACCCTGATTGGACAGGTTTGGTGTGCTGCCTTTATCTCTCTCTCTCTCTCTGGTTCTCTCCCTTTGGAAGAGGATGTCTCTCCTTCTGCTTTGCAGATGGAGGGCAGATGGCTGGTACTGAAGCCATGGCCAGTTTCCATTTCTTTAAGGTCAGTAACACTATGAGAAAGCAAGGGAGGGAAAAGAAAACGAATAAATCTAGCAAACAAGACTTGTGCTCAAACTTTGCAGCTACATATTAAGAAACATGATTCACTTTGTTCAAGCAAGGAGGCACTAAGGTCTGGAAGCAAAAAAGAGCTTAATGAGGGCCTAAATAATTTATTTTGCCAGCCATATAGGATTAAGCCACTTGTTTTACTTGCTCTCGGCAACTATTGGTGTATGATGGGACAGTAGGAGCAAAGCCAGTTGTCTCTATTCATTGTTGTATTGTATGGATCATGAGGAAGAACCACTGAAAGGAACCAAGACTCAAAAGATGGAACTCCTGAGAAGCTTGAGGAAGAACCACTGAGAGGAACCAAGACAAAGAAGGAGAATATCCCTAAGAACATGATGAAGAACCACTGAGAAGAACCAAGACTCAAAAGAATGAATTCCTGAGGATCATGAGGAAGTACCACTGAGAGGAACCAAGACAAAGAAGGAGAATGTCCCTAAGAACATGATGAAGAACCACTGAGAGGAATCAAGATTCAGAAGGAGAAACTCCCTAAGAGCATGAGAAAGAACCGCTGAGAGGAATCAAGATTCAGAAGGAGAAACTCCTGAGAACTGCTGAAAAGAACCAAGATTCAAAGGGAAAAATTTCCTAAGACCACGAGGAACTATGAAGAACTACCAAGACTCAGAAGGAGAAACTCCCTAACAGCATGAGGAAGAACCACAGAGAGGAACCAAGACTCAAAAGGACAAACTTCTGAGGAGCTTGAGGAAGGACCACTCAGAGGAACCAAGTCTCCTTAAGAGTACTCCAGTCTGTATTTAGGTATCTCCTGTGTTCAGGCTGTGGTTGTTACCCCAGAAGCATTGATTGGCTCTAGTGGAGAAGACAGTAAGCCTGATCTAGTGTTGGATTACCCTGATCAATATACCCTACCCACACGGAACACTGCTGTCAACTGCAGCTCTAACCAAAAGGATAAGAGGAAAACATTAATGCACAGCAGCGATCTCACTGTTTCATACACACACAGGGATGCTGACTGCACACGTCCACTGGCATGCCCAGGGCTAATCATGGGCCAGTCATGGAGCTGGGCATGAGCATGGGCAGTTCCCGTCTGAGGCCTTAAACTGAACTTATATTTAAGTACAGGTTATTCACTGTGACATAAGCATTCATTTGTCCACAAACCCCAACACCCCAGAGTCCAGACCTCAGCTCCGAATGGGTTTTGACATTACTAAGATCTGGTGAGAGCAGAAAGTACAACCAGCTTCTGAGACTGAACTTTGGAGGTCTTCCTCTGTGAGATTATTGGCTCGCTGTAAAGCACAAATCTGAATACTGCCTGACCCATGTAGACCTGGAGTTTCCCCACTATCTGATTACCCAAGTACATATAATTGTGTTGATCAGATTACTGACAAAATCAGATTTTCTGCAGTTATCGGATTATTAGGTGCATGTAAACACACTCACTGTTAGTATATATTGCACTAGCTATGCATGGTTTATAGGTATATAATGCATTTTGTTGCATTAACAATAAACTTTATTAAACATCATTGACTCTTTGCATTGAACCCCATGCTGTATTTTTCTATTTAAATCCGGCAGCTCTGAAGGCTCTGCACTGCAGTATGTGGTGGAGAAATATTGCAGAATTGGGAGTCAGTCTGGTTGTGTTAGTGTATGTGATAAGATCCCAATCACAGCTCTAGATTGACTTTCCTCTATCAGGGCTGGAGATCAGGGAGACGCATCACAGAGATAATTTGCAAACGTTTCCTGTGACCTCCACTCATTCAAACACACACACACACACACACACAGCCGAGGCCGTCTCAGGCATCTAAGCCTTTACCCACAAACCCCTGGGGCGGGCGTGTGGACAGGCTGTATTAAAATGAGCTGCGGTGGTGAGGTAATCCAGTGTTTATCCTTCAAACAGGTTTATGTTGGAGGTATGTGACTATGTACGTTTATTCATATTGTCACTATTTTAATATATATTTATATTATTTTATTTTATTATATTAGTATATATTTAAAATGTGCTAACATTTCATGAACAGACTGATAAAAATGGTCTAAATGAATCTTGTTACATTAACTTACTTTAAAGACCAAATCACTTACTAATTTTTACTGACATCAGTGGTAGTCTGGTCATTTTATTCTATAGGGTCTCTCTTTACTGAAAGCAACGGGTTAGTGTAGTGGGTAACACCTCTGCCTTCTACACTGTGGACTGGGGTTCAGTGCCCCACCTGGGCAGGCACCCTACACTATAACAAAAAGAGTCCTTTGGCAAGACTCCCAACACCACCTTGGCCTACCCGTGTAAAATGATCAAATTGTAAGTCGCTCTGGATAAGAGCGTCTGCTAAATGCCGTAAATGTAGAACTTATATATATATATACAAGCTAAAATTAGTCAATGTTTGTTAGAATCTCAAAGTTAAAACCTAAAGAATGTCTTTTGCAAGACAAATTCAAACGCCTGGGATTCATTTCGGAAAGCCTACGAAAATTAGGGGTGCGAGAAATGAGCATTATTGTTAAAGTGGGGGTGTTCTGACAGGTGACTGACCTTCTAAATGAAACGAGCTTCAAGGAAAACATAGGGAATGTTTTTTTACTAGGTTTATTTGGTCGTGTTAAATCTAGAATCACCAAAATATGTCAATGTGCAGGACGTTTATGTGCATGTGTTTTCATTTTTTGACATCATTTGAAAAAGGGCAGCTGCCCTTTATGTTTTGTCAAATTTCACCATGAATGGACAAACAGAAATGGTCTGAAATGACTAACCATATTGGGTTTGTGGAGAATACAACCCACTAGAAACTCCCTCCATCCAGCAGGAGGTTTATTGCTATTGGGATCTGAAGTTCTTGCACTGAAGAGACTTTTATTACAGATGTCTCTTTGATAAACTGGTCCAATTGGAAATGGACCAACAGCAATGTTGGTCCATAACTCATACTCATACTCATAAGTGTCTTACGTGATTTTGAATGCAGTGCAATACACTGCAGACCTGTGGAAGATGCTCAGAAGCAGGGAACACGTGCACAGGAGATTCACCTCCAGCTAATTAAATGTCAGACACAGATAATACGAGGCTTTTTATTCTAGAAGAAAAGGCCATTTCCTCTCAATCTGTATTTAAGCTGAAACACAGACGTTCTAGCGGCCTAATTAACAACCTGGCCACTTCTTTTTCATCTTCAAACCACTGTTTTAAAAAGGATTAACTAAAATCACTACCCAACCCCAAAAAAGAAACTCTAATTTCCTCCCTTTTTCTTCAGGAAAACGAGGCCTACTGTATCTCTGCAGGCTGCCCCCAGAACGATTGAATGTATTGATTGCTTTGAAAATGTCAAGCTGGTGTGGAGCCGCAGCAAAATGGCATTTGATGAACGTTTTTGTGAACATGACTGAATGTATGAATTCAATAAGGCCAGTGCAGACCGACCCATCTTTGCGGAGAGAAGAAAGTTCCAGCTCCAACCAATCAGTGAAATTTCACAGAAACAGAATGACATCCAAGCTTTGGCGCTAAGGCCTGGCATTTAAATATGATTGATGCTTTGCAGAGCAAATTATCAAGCATCATTTTTAAATGCCACGCCGGGCAGGTTAACGGATGAGCGTCTGCGTTCTGAATGGCCCAAATCGCTGAATGATAATGATAATAATCCAGAGAGCTGAAAGTAAAGCCTCGGCTCATCTCATCAGGACCTCCGAGGCGTCTAATAAGCTGAGAGCGAAAGGGTCAAAGTGAAGTGCAGCTCAGATTAAAAACAGACTCACATCCACAAACTCAGGCCTACAACAGTCTTCAGGGCTCGCCTCTTAATCTGAAAGCTGACGGTGACACACGGTACAGCCCCCTATTTCAGACCAGAGAGAGAGAGAGAGAGACAGAGATAGAGAGACACACAGAGAGATAGACAGACAGAGATAGAGAGAGAGAAACAGAGAGAGAGAGATAGAGAGAGACAGAGATAGAGAGAGAGACAGAGATAGAGAGAGAGAGACACACAGAGAGATAGACAGACAGAGATAGAGAGAGAGAAACAGAGAGAGAGATAGAGAGAGACACACAGAGAGATAGACAGACAGAGATAGAGAGAGAGAAACAGAGAGAGAGATAGAGAGAGACACACAGAGAGATAGACAGACAGAGATAGAGAGAAACAGAGAGAGAGACAGAGAGAGAGAGAGAGACAGAGATAGAGAGAGAGAGACACACAGAGAGATAGACAGAGATAGAGAGAGACAGAGAGAGAGACAGAGAGAGAGAGAGACAGAGATAGAGAGAGACACAGAGAGATAGACAGAGATAGAGAGAAACAGAGAGAGATAGAGAGAGAGAGAGAGAGAGACAGAGATAGAGAGACACACAGAGAGATAGACAGAGATAGAGAGAGAGAAACAGAGAGAGAGACAGAGAGAGAGAGACACAGAGAGATAGACAGACAGAGATAGAGAGAAACAGAGAGAGAGACAGAGAGAGACACAGAGAGAGAGACACACAGAGAGATAGACAGAGATAGAGAGAGAGAAACAGAGAGAGAGACAGAGAGAGAGACAGAGAGAGAGAGAGAGAAAGAGAAACAGAGAGAGAGACAGAGAGAGACACAGAGAGAGAGACACACAGAGAGATAGACAGAGATAGAGAGAGAGAAACAGAGAGAGAGACAGAGAGAGAGACAGAGAGAGAGAGAGACAGAGAGAGAGAGAAAGAGAGACAGAGATATAGATAGATAGATAGATAGATAGATAGACAGACAGACACAGACAGATCTTTAAGACAGTTCTTTACAAACAACCTCACAAGAGAAAAACGTACAAGTGAAGAAAACACCTTGTTTAAAGTTTGAAGAACCGACATACAGAACACAAGTATTCAGGAACCTTAAATTAGGGTCATATCGTCCATCAAGACAATGCAAACCCAAACAGGTGAGTGACCACAGAATCACAGCTCTAACCCTTCATTACAAACCCCGCAGGCTGAGCTGAAGAGGAGGTTCACCTCAGACTCTGATAAGACTGTCCATTTAAACATGGCTGGGCAGCAGATCTAAGATTCCTGCTCATGACATGCTGACCTCCCACGACCCGTCGTGAACAAACAGAACAAAAATATCTCGGGACGTCACCCTAAAAAAGGCTCTGGCCAAGTCCTGAAAATGGACAGCAAGTAACGGTGCCAAAGTGGGTCATAAAGTACCAAGTCCACCTGCAGAAGAGGTCATGAAAACCTCCGACTGGTGCTTCCAGCTCCTGGCCGGAGGGGAATTATCAGATTGGACTGTGCAAAACAACAGGGTTAGATGAGTCTCCACACTCAGGGTCTGTATCAATCAAAATCTCTCTGGGAATTTTAATTTAGTTCTCTAACCTCGCTTCTCACCTCATCTAAGCAAGGCTAAATCACTCTGGTACTAGAGCAGCGCTACACCTCCCCCACCCACACACAGGTTCTGTGTTTGCACTCATATGTGACCTTACATACACACAGACCCATCTGTGCACACATGTACCCACCCTTCTATCCCTCCACCCCCATTACTGGGTGATTTGGTGTGATTCAAGGCTTTGGTTCAGCTCTAACGAAAGCAGGGGGCAGCCTGGAGGTGGGCCTGCCGATTCATCACTTCCAGCCTGATAAGATGAGGATTAACTGCACATCACGAGCAAACATCCATCTGAGCGCACCCTAATGCGCCACATCCGCCGGACCCTGGGGTCTGGCATGGCTAAGAAACACAAAACACACCTGAACCCTAACTGGGGGAAAGGACAGGAAGCCTATTGTAGCTTGTTCATTGTACATTCTGTTTGTTCTACGTCCTTTGGGGCGTTTTTCAATGGAAGTACTGCGACTTTTGGCCTCCAAAAACTAAATCTGTAATTTTCCAATGGACATTGGTCCAGTACCAAAGGTTCTGGTTGTATGGGATTTGGTACCTGCTCAAGACTGGTACCAACAAGACCTACCCCACTAGAAAAACCAGCACAGATCAGCATGTCTGGTCACCAGCTAAACCAGCATATTGATAACGTTACAGGAAAAAGAAAGAAACCTACTTTTAATGTAAGTCAATGGAACCAACATTTTTGGGCCATTTCTTCTGGTCCATTCATCATTAAACTTATGTATGGAGCAAAATGTATTTTCAAAGTACGTCAAAAACAAAAAAAAATCACAAAAATGAATATACAAGGTTTTGTTCCGACAGCAGTGATATGTTGTGTTTTGGATGCTGGTACTGTGGTCAACCAGCATGGCCATGCTGGGTGACCACCTAAACCAGGTTCAGAACAAGAAAAACCAACATAGACCAGTTTAGTCTGTGCTGTTTTTTTCCCAGTGTCTGTGACTGGTTCTAATCACTGTGTTGTTTGTTCTGAGACCTCCCCTGTCTGTGACTGGTTCTAATCATAGTGTTGTTTGTTCTGAGACCTCCCCTGTCTGTGATTGGTTCTAATCATAGTGTTGTTAGTTCTAAGACTTCCCCTGTCTGTGATTGGTTCTAATCACTGTGTTGTTTGTTCTGAGACCTCCCCTGTCTGTGACTGGTTCTAATCATAGTGTTGTTTGTTCTGAGACCTCCCCTGTCTGTGATTGGTTCTAATCATAGTGTTGTTTGTTCTGAGACCTCCCCTGTCTGTGATTGGTTCTAATCATAGTGTTGTTTGTTTTGAGACCTCCCCTGTCTGTGACTGGTTCTAATCATAGTGTTGTTTGTTCTGAGACCTCCCCTGTCTGTGATTGGTTCTAATCACTGTGTTGTTTGTTCTGAGACCTCCCCCTGTCTGTGATTGGTTCTAATCACTGTGTTGTTTGTTCTGAGACCTCCCTCTGTCTGTGATTGGTCACTTGATTGCATGCATCACTGTACAGAGTGGGTGTCTAACAGAGCTGAGCATCAGAATGATGTACACCAAGTTTCTTTTATGTATACTTAAAAGGAACTTGGTGCACATCAGGCATGAAAGCGTGTTCAGTGGTAGTTTGATTTAGCTTAGTTCTTTCATCGTTTGATCTACACCGCCACTTTAGAGGAGCTTGAGAGAGAATGATAAGTCCTGTAATGAGTGTACAGTACAGTCGCCTCGTGCTGCTCCCTCCTCCACGTGTCCAGGGCCATGGCTGGCCACTGTTTGATGTGACTAGAGGAAAATGTCAGTAAGCTGCCCTGTGGCCTGGACCTCCGCAGGGGAGCTGCGGGAGCAGATGGCCCCCAGAAGCGGCGGGAAAAAGTGACCCAAATGCCGCGGCCCAGAATCAGCACATGCCACCGAAATAACCCATCAGCCCAGGACGCCCTCTTCGGCCCAGTGAGCTGAGGCAAATCCCTGAGATCACTTACAGCTCAGCCAGTGGAAGATTCTTCTTCTTCCTATAGAGCTTTTCTCATTTAACTCTGGATCTCTGGGAGTGTGAAAGAGAATATTAGGCACACAAGCCCTGAAGGTGTTTTTAAACCTATTTATTCAGGCGAGAACTTAGAGCTTAGTTTCTTGGGTCTCTTTTTAAATGTATTGTGTAGAATTTGTAGCAACGTATAGTCATTTCTTTTATTTACTTTTTCATAAAAACCACACTGAGAAAAAATGTGCATTTCTGATGTTGCAACATTTTAGTTTAAATCTTTAGACATTGAGTGCATTGAGTGCATCGTTAAGTCTCAAATTTAATCACCATTCAATGTGATAAAGATCAGTCATCGTAGCATGAAATCTCACATCACCATGATTCAATTTGAATACGATTGACACATGATTCAGTGCCTCATAAAGTCTCAAATGTAACCACGATCTAATTTGATTATGACTTATCATCAATTGATCAAATGATCTCAAAGCAATTCTAATTCATGATTCACTTTGATTATAATTGTTTAAAAAATGATTCAGTTCACCATGAAGTCTCAAATTTCACCATGATTCAACTCAAATGTGATTCTTTACCAAGTGATTCAGTGAATCATGAAGCCTTAAATTGTACAGTGATTCGGTTTAATTGTGATTGTTTAACAAATGATTCAAAACATGAACTTTTTAGACTAGAGGAACTATTTATACAGCACTGGAGAATAGCCAATAAACACAATACGTGTTTTTTTTTGTTCAACTACACTAATTAATAGTAGTCAATGCTGACATTCCAAAATCAATGCATATCAATGGACCACCACACATTACTCCCATACTACTCATGCTTTCCAGTGTTAAGCCAGACGTCCCGAGACAAACATGCTGGGATTTTGCAACTAAAATGAAAAGCGCCACATAAATAAAGATTATTTTAATGTTTTTTATTTCCGAAATAACCCCATCAGCTCTGGACAGCCTTCCCGGGCGAGCCCCTTCTGTTCTCCGACCCTTCAGGCATGCCGGTGGGCGGTGAACATGTTCCGGCATTGCGGTGCCCAATCATGATCCACGCCAACGCTTTTTTAGGCCATTCGCTTTTTTGCGGCCTAATAGCTCATTATGCATTCGCTCCACACTTAATTTAACAGCCTACACCCATTTATTTCTCCCTCTCTCTCCTCTCTCCTTCGCTCTCTGTCTAATGAAAGCGATCCATTATGCACGTGTATCTGAACAGGGCCATGCGCGTCTCAGCTGCCTCTGTAATTTCTGCCTTATTGTGCACCGAACCAACCTGCAAACATCACAGGACGCTAAATCTGAATGTACGCTAAAGATGCTACCCTCAAACCAGCCCCCATACTTAAAACTCCCCCCGTCTGGCGCTAAATAGACCCCTCTACTGCAGAAAACTATCGATCAGCGCAAATGAAAACTGTATTCCACCTGCAATTGCCCCGTCCACCCCTCCCCCCTCCGCGGTCCAGACAAGCCTCCATTGTGTGTGAGAGAATACGGCCTAATTGCATTACCCAGCGGGGCGCTAGCTGGGTCTGCGGCTAATCACAGCCTGTCCTACTCAACCCTTCACCCTGACCTCTAGCGGAGCCAGCACAGTGTTTCTATGGAGCAGCACACAAGAGCGTTTTTAATTAAGAGTTTCAGAAAAAGGTTTTAGGGAATTTTTTCAGTGACTAAGTGCATTTTTTGATGCAGTATTAGCGTTAGCATTGTAGCTGGAGATTTGTTAAGGAAACAACGCTTAGAAATGACATTAAATTGTCATTTTCAAACATTCTAGGCAGGTTTTTCATGCTCTAACCAGCCAGGTTCAGCTCATAAACTCAATCATAAGCCTTTTATGAGGCTAAACTGTCTGTGTTGGAGCTGATAAAAGGCTAAAACCTGCAGGAAAGCAACAAAGGTACGATCAAGAGCATCGAACGATCAAACGCTGCTATCTGAAACACTGGTTTGTACTTTAGCTCGCTGGTCTCCAGTCCTGCTCCTCTCATCTTAACCTCATACCTGCTTTAATTTTGGGAATTTTGGGAATTAGCTAATGAGTTAGAGCACATAGAGCCTGCCACCTAAAATGCTAACCTGTTAAAATGCACACTTAGCATCTAAAACTCTTTGCAATCACTTTCTCCCCAAACATTTCCCTTTACACATTTTACACAGCTCACTTTCAGCTCTTTTTCAAACTCTTCATGTGGTTAAACTGCTGTTAACAGAGCAAGAAAAAGATATTTTGGAAAGCTGTGAAATATTGATCTAAAGCCCAAATCATTTTCTTTGAATATGTAGTTACAGTTTGCTATCTAATGCAGTGAACCCTGATACTGTCCTTGTATGGCAGATTTGAATGTGTTTCTGCTCTGAAACTCTGATGACACCATCATGAAGCTTCAGTAATGAGCTGACAGCTATGCTAGAGCAGGAAAAACAGCACCATGTGGAAGCAGAACGACTGTCCAAGCCAGATGCACTACTTCACCAACAGTGCGCCTGATCCTTAAATCAGCATTTAGGCAGCACGGGATGAAAAAAAAAGAATACAAAGTCTCTTAACGTCCAAAACGAAGCTTAAATACAAATCCTCAGTAATGTGACCCAACAGAAACGAGGACAGCGCGGGCCGTAACAGGATAAATGTCAGCGGTGTCGCCGGGTGACAGGGGTGACGTGGCGACACTGAGTGACAGCGCCGTGACGGGCATTGTCTGGGGTGACAGGCTGAATGAAGTAATGGGCCTGACGGGTTTGAAGGAGGCGCGGTGGCTGGGACAGAAAGGCCTTTCAGCAGAGAGAAGGAGCGAAGGATGGAACGTGACAGAGGGCAGGAAAAAATCCCTCCAGAGGGAATGCCGTAGGACAAGAAGGGATAGGATGTGGAGATATAGGTGCAAGGAGCTCTTTAAAACTGTAGATGTTAACATAGACTGCTGCTTTAGAAACCTTACAAATGTCACCAGCAGGAAAACCCTATGAAGTTTGCCAAGTTCTCCGTGGAATTGGGCAGGAATAAAGGTGCAGTGTGTAAGATTCAGGGCGATCTATTACTGGAAATGGAATACAGTATACAAACCCATGTTTTCATTAGTGTATAATCACCTGTAACTATGAACCATTGCGTTTCCAATAGCTTAGAATGAGTGTTTCTATATAGGGAGGCCACCATGTTTCTACAGTAGCCCAGACTGGACAAACCAAACACTGGCTCTAGGGGACACTTTTGGCATTTTTCATTTGAAGGGGCAGTTTGAATTTGGTGGTGCTGTAGCTCCTTTTGGAAGCTGTAGAAAGAAGAAGAATCAGTGGTTGCTGCCGGTGCTGCCTAACCATAATGTGTTGTCAGAACCGCAATTTTGACAAACGGAGGATCAAATTAATAATTTAACACAAAATACAAGCGAGAGTGAATTTCCATCGTCAAGGAAGTGAAAAAAAAAAGGAAAACGCAAAACAAAAGTGGGACAGGTGACAGCAGAAAACCTGACGGCAACCGTAAGTTCTGCTACACGCTTGGAAAGGGAGGGATGAGGGAGGACTACTCGGTTGGTTGTAATCTGCAACCTTGCCATTAGATGTCACTAAATCTTACACACTGCAACTTTAAACCATCTGAAATGTACTTTATATTGTATAGGATATAGGTTATGGGATATTTACCCACATGATGCAGTGCTAAGACAGTGTAGCCTTAAGCTATATAGCCTACAAATGTGCTTGTTTGCTAGCGATTAGCCTGTGCAGTTAGTCCTATGATATAAACGCCTTTAAGATGTGTTACTGACCGAAACTCTGCACGTGAAGTTCAAGTTGTTTTAAAAACAGCGATATGTTGGTTAGCTTGGGCTAATAACGTGCTGTCTTTGTAGCCATGATTTTAGACTAGCAATCAATCACCAACTAATAATGGCTATTGGTCATAAAAAGCTGCCAGAATTCTCATCCTTGCTAGACTGTTAAAGTCAATTTCTGTTAATGATAAAAGACCATAAACAAGGCTGATGTTATGCCCCCTATAAAAATATCATGCACCACTGATGTAGAAAGTAAGAGGATTAACAGAAGCAGCCACTGATCTTGTTAACCAAACCTATTCAGCCCTCTGTTTCTCCTACACTGGGGAGAGTAGGCCTGAAGCACTTGCTCTCAGATGTCCCGTCTCCATTGTTTCCCACACGGCAGGCGCAGGACGCCGGGGTGTCGGCTGACCTTCAGGCTCATGGGTCATGACCCTGGATTTCACACGAGCAGAGAAGGCCCACTGCAGCCTCCATCAGAGCGCGTCCACAGCCCGAGCGCTATTCACGCTGTTGAATTCACGCTGCTGGAGGGGGTCAGGGACCTGGAACGGCCTCCTCCGGCCTCAGAGGCGTGCCAGCACTCTCAGGCACGCAGCTGCATGCTAAACAGCCCATAAACCGTCTGTTTGACTAAACCGTGGAGAGACTAAACAGAGGAGAATATTATGGAATACTTTCCTAATTCATTTACTGCTAGTTCCCAGGCAGTTAACCCTTCGAAGTCTGGACACATTACTGTTGTCATGGTATGCTGCTTAAAGGACTCTTATCTGAAGTTATTCTTGTATTTTATTGTATTTTAGGCCTATTTATGGTGTGTGGTTGTACAGGCCAAAAGTGTTTTTTATGACCACACTTTATCCATTTGAATTTTGAATTTGTAGCTTATCGTATGCAAAAAAGAAAAATCTTGGCTATGAAATCTGAGTAACTTCAGGTGTCCATGATTGGTGCAACGGCATCAACCCAAAAGGAGACCCGTGAATTTAAGCCATAGTGATGCCATAGTCATCCAAAAGTGAGTGAGATATATCAATCAATATCACATTGTGTTTGTAAGTAGAAGAGGTGATATTATAATCTGAATTTGATGAAAAGTTACTGTTATGTGCAACAGTTCTTGTTCTATAGGATGTAAAATAAAAACACCTTTACCTTTTTGCCATGTAATGAATAACATTTACATTTAACTCTGTAAGCTATTCTTATTTTTTTTTCTTCGTTTTAATGATAGAAACATGGCAAAATTTTAAAAAGTGTTTTTTACTTTCTATAGAACTAGAAGTGGTGCACACGACAGTAGCTTTTCATCAAATTCAGATTATAATATCACTTCTTCTACTTACAAACACAATGTGATATTGATTGAAAGCACAGAATCTGCACTTTCCACACAATTTCACTTGTTTCACTGAGCTGTGAGTCAGAAATAATTAAACAAAATGTAAGACGAAGCATTTCAAGACTCCGTGGGGGAGCCAGGAGGGTTAAAAAGGGAAAGTACTGTCAGTATGTGTGTGTGGTGGGGTTGTGCAATTGGAAAGGGTTAGGGGGTAATTAGAGGCTCCCCTGTGGAGGATGCTCTCGAATTGCAACGGCATTTCAATGCACATCTGTTCTCTAGTCTCCTGAAGGAAGGGGGGGTGGGGGGTGGGGGGCAGGAAGACTCGTCCCATTTCCTCTGCCAAGGAGAACAGACGAGGAGTGTGAACTGGGCCAGAATTTGGGTGCAGTTCAGGATCCCATATACAGGTTGCCAACCGTCCGTAAATTTATGGACAGTCTGTAAAAATCGAAACTTCAATTTGCCTGTAAATTTGGCTATATGTAAAAAGGTCATGTTTTTATCCTACTAGTTTAGTTTCAATTTCTGGCTGCTATCAAACTTTCTATCAACAAGTCTCTAAATTTTACCTTGTCGAGCAATCATTAAAGAAACAGCCAGCTAGACTGTGATTAAACTACCATCAAATGTTAAAATACTACTTTGTTATTTCAACATTTGTGTCTAAAATGTGAAAATAGTTCAGTTTCCAACCTGCTAGTCTGCTATCATTCTCAGGTATATTGTAACATGGAACGTGGCTTGGTGTTGTTATGGTGAAACAAGAATGGATATCCCTGAAAAAGACGTCATCTAGAAGGCATTGCAAAATGTATATGCATCTTTTGGCATTAATGGTACCTTCACAGATGTGCAAAACACCTACTAATACCCCTCCATACCATGACAGACCCTGGATTTTAAACTTTATGCTGGTAACAAGAAGGTCCTTTTCTTCTTTGGGCCCACAGAATGCAGCATTTATTAATTTACCTGACCGCAATACACATTTCCGCTATGCGTCAGACCATTTCAGACGAGCTTGAGCCCAGAGAAGTTGGCGGCGTTTCTGGACATTGTTGCCATGGCTTCCGCTGTGCACAGCACAGTCTTAACATGAATTTGTGGATGCATTATTTATAGCAGTTTGTCAAAGTGTTCCCGAGTCCATGTGCTGATAACTGTCACAGAAACAGGTTTTAATGCAGTGCTGTCTGAGGGGTTGAAGGTCAGGGGTATTCAGTTGTGGTTTTCAGCCTTGAGATTTCCAGATTCTGTGAATCTTTGGGTTATATTATACATTGTAGAAGGTAAAATACCTTAAATATTTTGCAGTCACTCATTGAGGATTGATGCTCTTATACAGCTGAATTTTTGCTGCTGCATTTTATGTCCAAGTGGTAAGTCTTGACCTGTTCTCAACTTGGCCTTTTCTGAATGCTCATTTTATACTCGGGCATCAGGGTATCACCTCTTTAAGATGTTTTTTGAACATTTCACAGGCATCAGTTTCAGAAGGAGTGCATGTTTACAAAAACAATAAAGTAAAACAGATTTTGTTGTGTATAGCTGTATTTGTTGGACACAAGAAAAACACAAATTTATGGTTTGTAATTCTGTTGCACATGTAGATGTTTGGTGCTTCTATTTGACGTAAATGGCAGGATTTTTCTTTCTATAATGTATGTGAGGGATTGATGTGTGTACAATCGTAGGCTAGTGAAAGTTAAAAAGTGGGGGATTTGGCACCCTGAATATAACAAGCACTCACAATATGAAACATCCCGAGACCCTGAGGTGACATAAATTATGATTTATAAATTGTAAAAATTTCTCATAACTTGTGCCCGCAATACATTAATTTGTGGTCTCAATATATTGATTTGTGGCCTCAAGATAGTAATTTGTGGCCTCAAGATATTAATATGTGACCTCAATGAAGTAATTTGTGGCAACAATATAGCAATTTAAGGTCCCAGTATATTAATTTGAGGCCCTAATATTAATTTGTGACCTCAATATTGTAATTTGTGTCCTCAAATGTAATAATTTGTGGGCTTAATATAATAATTTGTGACCTCAATATAGTAATTTTGGGCTTCAATATGATAATTTGTGGCCTCAGTATAGTAGTCAATAGCCTCAATATATTAATTTGTGACCTCAATACAATGACTTGTGGCCTCAAAATAGTAATATAATCATTTGTAGCCTCAATATAGTCATTTTGGGCTTAGCTGTAATATCATAATTTGTGGCCTCAATATTGTAACTTGTGGCCACAAAATCTTAAATTGTGGCCTCAATATATTAATTTGTGACCTCAAAATAATAAAGTGTGGCCTCGATATAGCAGTATGGTTTAATCTCTTTACGAAAGATAATCACCATGTCACGTCAGGGGCTGTATAGAAACCACCCGAGCCAAACTCTGCCGAGGAGTTCAGTGAAGTATCTAGGAGTGAAAACGTCCTCTCACTGCAGTAGAACTAGAATCCAGCAGAAGCAGAACAGATGGAGCGCTGCAGTCAGGGTCAGGGTCAGACCAGGTAAGAGAGAAAAGGTTTGCATAAAAGGTGGAAGAAAGATGAAAAGAAAGGAAGAAAATCGTGTTTCTGACAGTTCAGCTTCTCCGCTGCTTCACTGCTCTCGCTCTGCAGCTTTTCTGTTCTGCTCTCCGTCCACTTCGCTCTTTCTTTGTATTTTCCAGCTCTTTTGCACCTCAGTGTCTGTTCTCTCTCTCTCTCTATCTCTCTCTCTCTCTCTCTCTCTCTCTCTCATTCTCTCTGTGGTGAATAACCATCCTGGCCTCGTTGACCCCTGGGTGGCCCTGCTGCTTGACCCTTCATTCGATGCAAGGCCTGTAGAAAAAGCCGCTCTGCAGAAGCAGCACTGACCTCTCGGCCCCGCCGCTCTGCCACTGTGTGAGAGTGTGTTTGTGTGTGTGTGCGGTGTTGTTGCTGATTTGCCTGAATGATTTTAAGAGCTTTATTTTGTATTTTTTTATTCTCTCTCTCTCTCTCTCTCTCTCTCTCTCTCTCTCTTTCTCTGTATCTTTCTCTCTCTTCCCCTCTCTGGCATATCTTTATAAATATATATATATATATATATATATATATATATATATATATATATATATATATACACACGCACACACACACACGTACATATACATATATATATATATATATATGTTGTTGTGAGAGCTGAGCTGGGATGTGGGCGTGTCCATTCGGAGCGTCCTGTCTGTGTGAAGTGGGTCAGACACGCTTGCTTTGAGTATGTATTGATTTTCTGACTGAACCAATAAATTCATTAATAGTAGCATCAGCCATCTGATGGAGCGGTCAGTCAGACTGGGGGATGAATGGGGGCCAGAGTCTCCAGGCAATAATGCACACTCTCACAATTCAGGACTACATAGATCAAAATAAAACTTAAAGCTGTGCTGCATTTGGCGGCAGCAGCCACAGTCAGGATTTACAATCGTTCCAACTGGAATTCCAACAGTTTTTCAATGTTTTTGTGGTTGAGCTGTAAACCGATTCATTTGGAGTGGTTTGGTGTGAAATGGTTCATTATAGAGACTCAGATGTCTTTACAGTGGTGGTGATAGGAACCAGGGGTCACCACGACATTTTATTTACTATACGGAAAAAGGATGTCAAGTTTTCTTTGGGAATAATTCTAAAAGAATTTATAAAAGTTACTGAATATACTGAAGATACCAGATAATTCCTAGCAGATACTAAATGATTCATAGATACTGAATAATTGAAAGTAGTTACTGAATGATTCATAGTAGATACTGAATGATTCATAGTAGATACTGAATGATTCATAATAAATACTGGTTAGTTCATAGTAGTTACTGAATGATTCATAGTAGAGATTGAATAATTGATAGATACTGAATGATTCGTAGTAGATACTGAATAATTGGTAGTAGATACTGAATGATTCATAGTAGAATACTGAATGATTCATAGTAGATACTGAATAATTCATAGTAGATACTGAATGATTCATAGCAGATACTGGTTAATTCATAGTAGATACTGAATGATTCATAGTAGATACTGAATGATTCATAATAAATACTGGTTAGTTCATAGTAGTTACTGAATGATTCATAGTAGAGATTGAATAATTGATAGATACTGAATGATTCGTAGTAGATACTGAATAATTGGTAGTAGATACTGAATGATTCATAGTAGAATACTGAATGATTCATAGCAGATACTGGTTAATTCATAGTAGATACTGAATGATTCATAGTAGATATTGAATAATTGATAGATACTGAATGATTCGTAGTAGATACTGAATAATTGGTAGTAGATACTGAATGATTCATAGTAGAATACTGAATGATTCATAGTAGATACTGAATAATTCATAGTAGATACTGAATGATTCATAGTAGATACTGGTTAATTCATAGTAGATACTGAATGATTCATAGTAGATATTGAATAATTGATAGATACTGAATGATTCGTAGTAGATACTGAATGATTCATAGTAGAATACTGAATGATTCATAGTAGATACTGAATAATTGGTAGTACATACTGAATGAGTCATAGTAGAATTGTAAATGATTCATAGTAGAATACTGAATGATTCATAGAAGACAATGAATAATTGATAGATACTGAATGATTCGTAGTAGATACTGAATAAATGGTAGTAGATACTGAATGATTCATAGTATAATACTGAATGATTCATAGTAGATACTGAATAATTGGTAGTAGATACCGAATAATTCATAGTAGAATACTGAATGATTCATAGTATATACTGAATAATTCATAGTATATAATGGATGATTTATAGTAGATACTGAATAGTTTAGAGTAATAACTGAAGAGTTCATACAGAATATGCCATTACATGGACACAAGCCTCCAAGCAGGTAAGCCCACACGCATGCAAATGAAAAAGAAAAAGAGAAAGACATTGCTTTCCTAATCCGAGAGTATCAGCTTAGAAACAAAAGCACGAACACCGAAATCCACAGACGAGCCTTCTGATTGGATTTTGTCCCAAAGCAGAGAGAAAGACAGAGGAAATGAAGCATAAGAGGGATTTGGGACACGGCCTCGGCTCCACTTAAACTCTAAATAGATCTTCTCTTTAACATGCGAGTGAAAGCAGTGAATGCAGGAGCGTATTTGAAGAGGAACGGCTGTGTGGTGTCTGAATCAGGACGTTTCACTCTACAGCCAGACAGGAGGGCCATGAACGTCATATCTATATACATCATCCTTATAGCCAGTGAGAAACTAGACGTGATTTCCCCAGCAAATATAATGATACAATAATCAAAACATATCAATTCTGTTAGCTGAAAAGACATTGAGAGATCTTGGCTCTTATAAAATGCTGAAAGTTGTGGAGGTGGTAGAACACCTTTAGAGGACGGCAGTGAGCGACATTTGTTTATTTGATGTTTGTTAATGGCGTATTTAGAGGGCGGCGGTGAGTAAAGTATGTTTACACATCAAACTATCTTATGACTTTCAGTGGAATGTTTCTAGGGCATTGCACTGATATCCCAAGTGGTTGCTAAGGCGTTGCTAGGCTATAGCTATAGTTTCCCAGGTGGTTGCTAAGATGTTTCTAGGCTGTTTCTGTGGTTTCCCAGGTCACTGCTATGTTATCCAAGGTGACTGCAAGGTGTTTCTATGCCATTGCAACGATATCTCCGGCAGTTGCTAAGGTATTATTTGGCCTTTGCTATGGTTTGGGGCAGTCGTGGGCTGGCGGTTAGGGATCTGGCCCTGTGCCCGGAAGGTTGCCGGTTCGATCCCCAGGGCCGACAGTCCATGACTGAGGTGTCCTTAAGCAAGACACCTAACATAACTGCTCCCTGGGTGCCATGGATAGGGCTGCCCACCGCTCCGGGGGTCCTCCGTGTGATCACTGCCCCTAGTGTGTGTGTTCACTAGTGTGTATGTGGTGTTTCACTTCATGGATGGGTTAAATGCGGAGGTGGAATTTCCCCGATTGTGGGATCAAAAAAGTATCACTTAACTTAACTTATCCCAGGTGGTCGCTAATGTGTTTCTATGCCATTGCTATGGTATTTCAGCTGGTTGCTAAGGTGTTTCCAGCATGTTGTTATGGTTTCCCAGCTGGTTGCTAAGGTCATTTTTATGTTATCCAATGTGGTTGCCAGGGTGTTGCTATGCTATTGCAATGATATTGCCAGTAGTTGCTAAGGTATTGTTTGGACTGTTATGTGTTATCCCAGGTGGTTGCTAAGGAGTTTCTAAACTTTTTCTGTTATCCCAGGTGGTTGCTTTGTGACACCATCTGTGTCAGTTAGATTTGAAGTGTCTCTGCATTCTGTCTTTCATTTCCTATGGGAAAAAAGTATTATTGCACAAGCACACTGTTCTTTTCATTCCTGCATAGTTTTGTGGTTCTATCTTAAAAATTATGACCTGTGAATATAGTACAATAAAACAAAGGCAATTTTGCTTCGTATCAATATAACTGATGTTGGAAAGTGTTTTTTGTGCAATCAGAAAGCCTGCGGGGGGCCTGGCTTCTGGCTTTCAAGTGAGGGTGCGTAGCCCCCCCCCCCCATTCCACCTCTTAACTGCAATCCTGAGTGACTGAAGTCATTTTTTTCTAAGCTGTATGGAAAATGGTATTTAATATTGATAATTTAAGTCGGAAATTGCAATATTGTGACAGCACTACGCTGTCAGTCAACATTAACCCCTTAAAATCCCAGTATTACATACTAAGGCTTATTCTTCACTGACCACAGGGACTTCAATGCAAACTGGCTGAGCAATTCTCAAGTTCTAGGTGCTCAATAAAACTACAGTGGGCCCTGGTCATTTAAGGAACCACCGAATGTGGATTATTTAATAGGAATTTTGAAGAAAGGCTGGAACATGTAGTGTCTCTGTGACAGATCCTATATCAAGACACTGCTGGTGTTTTATACCAAATTCAGTCCCTGCCAGTCCAAATTCGCTCTTCGTTCCTCCAAGGCTTACCGGCTGTCTCTTTCACAGATGTCAGTGCCTGCTGGAAAAGCAGCTCTGTTTCAGATTAAATTATTAGAAATCAATCAGTTTAGTCATGATGTTATTTTCCTTCCGCCCGCAGCAGAAGACAGACGGCACCCTTTCAGACGTGCCGTTTATGAAACATAATCTAAATTCAAATGTAATTGCACCAGCACTTAACGCAGAATAAAGACGACTGGCTCGTTTTTGGGGTTTTCCTAAAAATAGACGCATGCAATTCCAGATAAATAGGCCCGAATGCGATTCGAAAGCAGGCTCAAACAGATTAAGTGATTGGATATGCTTTGAAATAATCTAGCGCTGGTTATGTTTTTGGGATGAGAACATATACAGAGAGGCATCGGCATGAGTGACCTCAATTTCTGTTATTCAAAAAATCCAATTGAACGTTCTTCAGATAGATGTAGGCTTGAGAAGTCGTTATAATTCGCACACATTATAATCCATTATAATGCTCATTATAATTCACACAGACAGTATAATCCTTTATAATTCGCATACGATGGCGTTATTATTATAATTACCACACGTTCAGGCCCGCACACAGTGCCCATGTTCCTGCGTACACTTTGCATTCTGTTCAGCTGGCCTTCGCCGCGTCCAACCCGCATTCAGCCGCCCGCCGCTCCAAATGAGGCTGGCCCAGGTACGTCCTGGTTCGTCTACTGAATCCCTGATAGCATCTGATAACCTAAAAGCGCCGCTGAATTGGCGTCTCTTTACACTCATGCATTATGCATCGGCTGCTGATTGCTTCTTTGCATAGATTAGCAATCATTTCCCACAAGCGAAAAAAGGAAAAAATCACGCACCAGGAGCTTTTCAGAGCTTTTATGACGAGGAAATGAAGACTTCAGGTTGTACACCAGTACAAGATGATGGTTCAGGTGATGCTCATTCACACTTTCTCTCTTTTTTTTGGCCCAGGTGAGTTTCATCAGCGGAGGAATGCGCATCATTTCTCACTCTTCTTGTCGTGATTGCTAACTTGTTGAGCGTTCAGGCATCTGTCGCTGCTCCACCAGCTCTGTATGGCCTTTTGGTAATTAGCCCACATTAGCTATCAGGAGCTCTAGTCGTGTGTGGTGCTTACAAATCAGAGGAAGGCTATGGAAAGATATAAAGGCATGGGGGTTGGATCTACTATGCGTTGGGGTTGGGTAGATGGAAGAATGGATTCCACTAAATATCAGCTCTACACTTAACCATCACAGCTATATGAACTTGCTGGACATCCCATTCTAAAAGCATGAAGTGCTGTAACTGTAACAGTCTCCACTCTTTCTGGAAAACTTTCCCCAGTATTTTGGAGTGTGTTTGTGGGAATCTACCCATTCAGTCTAAAGAGTTTGTTGATGTTGGGCGAGAAGCCCTGGCTTACTATCATTGTTCCAGTTCCTCCCAAAGGTGTTGAGATCTCAAGGGGTTGAGATCAAGGATCTGTGCAGGCCAGGAGTTCCTCCACACCAAACTCATCAAACCATGTTTTTATGGAGCTCACTTTGTGCACAGGAGGTCAGTCATGCTGGAAGAAGAAAGGATCTTCCCTAAACTGCTTCCACAAAGCTGGAAATATATAATTGTCTGAAATGTCTGTGTGTGCTGTACCAATAACATCTCCCTTCACTGGGACTAAGGGGCTGCTGCCTGGCAGTACATAAGACTTGGGTTCAGATACTTGGCTGTGGAAACCCATTTCATGAAGCTCCTGATGCAGAGTTTTTGAGTTCCAGAGGCAATTTGGAACACTGCAGTGAGTGATGGATACACTCTACATGCTTCTGCATGCTTCTGTGTGGCTGAGCTGGTGTTGTTCCTGGATGCCTTCATTTCACAATAATTGCACTTACAGGGCAGATTGCACTTGACTAGGACAGATATACACACATTAAGCCACATATCCTCCTGGAGCCTATCCCAGTGGTCATTGAGGGGGTTGGAAACACCCTGGACAGGTCGCCAGTCAAACCCAGGTCGTTCTAGCTGTGAGCTACTGTGCTGCCTTGAATTTCATGAGCTGCATTTTTGGCAGAGGTGGCAACCTGACAGTCATCGAACTCTTCATTACGACCCATTATACTGCCAATACTTCTCTGTAGAGATTGTATGGTTATGTGCTTATGAGCAATGGGTGTGCCTGAAAAACCGCAACTGAAAAACGATTAGTGTATATTTTAATATTTGTTTCTGTGTAGTTAGGCTGTAAAGCTTATCCGGTTCAAACATATAACTACTTTTCATTAATTATGTTTCGGATCAATTTAGCAGACTAGTTAGCAACTGTTGCCTTTAACCCTGCCTATGAGGTTAGTTGTTATTATTGTTGTTATTGTCTCTACGATGGCCTTAATCTCAATTTGTAATGTCAGAAAAGGTTCAACATTCTAGAAACACTGACAATAGGTTTAGAAAACCACATAATTCATCATGACAATGATAGCATATTGTCATATCACCCACCTTTTCACTGAGATCTATTTAGCTGTCTCCTCTAGACCGCTGCTTGGCCTCGGAGCAGCAGGCATAGGAACGGTCTAGTGGGCAGGAAAATGAACTTGTAACCCAGTAACAGCAGAAGGTCCCGTGTGAACCAAGCCACCAAAACCTCCATCCACCAGCCACTTGACCTCCACTGCATCAGTTACAGTCATCTATATTAATGTGTGTGAGCGTGAGAGAGCGCGAGCGAGCGAGCCTGAGCCGTTAAATGAGGAGTCACCTTGGATTAGAGATTGTGGCAGGTGAGGCAGTGATTTGAAATGAGATGATGATCAGTAATGAGCAGAAAAAGGTTCCACCCGGCCCACTGGCACAGAATTCAGAAATCTTGCTCTCTCTATTATAGCATACTGACTCGGTTAGGCTCTTAAATGAAGCACTGCTACAGCGTTATTGCACCAAACCACATCACGGCAAAGACAGCAATTCCCTGCACACTACTTAAAACTCTTTTGTCAACATATAGCTACTGTCCTATCTGATACACTCTGGTATCCCAACTGTGACACATATGGGGGAGTGGGAGGTAAACAAGAGTCAGGTTTCGTAGGTTATTTCCAGTAATCGTGGTCAACACAGGCAGCAGGGGTCAACACACAGGCAGGCAGGGTTAACCTGAGATAATTAATAATTGAGGACCAAAAGTACAAGGGAAAGAGAACTAGAGGACCACGAACTAGATTAATAGAGAACTAGAGAACGTAAAAGCTAGGATACCTACAAACTACGGACCTTGGGAACTGGAATACTAGGTCATTTAATACGTTAGGAGATTCTAAGTAAGGAACAGTAACTATTATATATGCAATGTTATATATAAAACTATTTAGGAAAATGACAAGACACAGGTGAAAGCAATGATGAGGGTATGAAGCTCCAGTAGAGACTCCATATATTAATCTGACACACAGCTCTACCACAAGAAAGGTGAGTTCAAATGGCTGACAAGGTCATGAATTAGTGGTAAACTTTAACAGGTTTCATGTTCTCATGAGTTTATGAGTTATGCTATATCACTTGTCTGAACATTCTCTGCAACCACAGCAACACAGTAGACCACAGTAGCTAGCAAACAATGCACTAATGGTAAATATGTAGGTATGCAGTTTTGGTATTATGTTCAGCTCGTAAATGATTGTAACATCAAGCCTACCTCTAGTGCAGTGACCTGGTCCATGAGGTCTACACTTCACCTGCTCCAGCTAATCACCTTCTTCAGAAGTCCTTGATTGGCTTGTTCATATTCTTTAGTGTCAGGTAAAAGGAGGGCAGCATGTCAGATCAGGTTGGAGCTAAGCTCTGCAGGGAGGGAGGATCTCCAGGAGGAGAACTGACCACTGTTTGACTTCAGGATTTGACTCATGTTTTATTTCCTCTTCTCTTTGATGTGCAGTGTGAGGAGGGTAGTAATGCCAGGTGGATGAACGGATGGTACCAAAATCTGGTCGCTTGATTTTTTTTTGCAGTTGGACCCAAACTACACTTCCATAATCACAACCACTGCTCCTACACAGGTGAACACATGTGGGCTAAAACAGTTGAGATGTGCAATACCAAAGTCCATATCCTTAAATATTAACTGGACAAGTGTCACTTATTTAAACATCATTGCAGACCATTCCTTCACAGCAATTGTGTTCCCCAACTGGAGTGGCCTCTTTCAGCCGGACAATGCACCTACCTCACCGTGCACATTGGGAATGGTTTGAGAAACATGATGAATAGATGTTGTCCTGGCCTTCAAATTCCCCTCATCTCTGTCAGATCCAGCATCTGTTGGATGTCCTGGAACACCAAGTGAGTCCAGCAGCAGCTCCACCTTGCAACTTCAGGGTATAAAGGATCTCGTCCCTTCAGGAATCTTGTAAAGTCCATGGCTCTGGAGGTCGGAACTGTTTTGGCTCACGTGGAGGACCAGCAGCAGAGAATAAGCAGGTGGTCGGCCGAATCAAACATGCCTTGGGAGTTGTCGCCAAACGGAACAAGATTTATAATATAATTTCACGTTGCAGTTTTACTCAGACTATATAAACGGATGAGTCTTTTATCCAACTCTTGGTTTAATCCAGCTTCTTAGATCTTAGCCGTTGTTCCATAGCGTGCTTGTAAATATATCTAATATCTCAGCATGTTCAAGTCAGCTGTCTGACCTTCACCTTTACCCTTTCTTATACCCCACAGACACACCCGCACAGACAGTGACCCTGTGAAGGCTGTGCCCCCTCCGACCCACCTCGCTCCCCCCTGCCCAAGCATAGAGAGGGGGATCTTCCCCCCCTGTGCTGTAGACGCTGTGTGGTAGGAGCTGAGTGTGAATGGCCTTGTCACACTCCATAAGCCCGCGGGTCTCCCCTCCTGACAGCCACATATGGCATGTTTGACAGAGGGAGAGAGAGAGTGAGTGGCACAGAATGATAAAACGCTGCTGTGTTTCGCCCTCGCTCTCTCTCTTGTGCTCTCTCTCACTCGCTTTTTCCTTTCTCCCTTTGGCAATGTCATGTTCTCAGTGAAGGGAGGCATGCCGATGTTTGACCGCCACTCAGTCGGGCGAAAGACTGACCTGAAAACCCGAAAGCACCTGAGCTTCCCTCTTTCTCTCTCTCTGTCTTTCTCTCTCTGAATAGATCAGTGTGTATATATATATATATATATATATACATAGACACAATGTTGTAGCAGGCATATCTCAATTCCAGTACAAAGCCATATAATCAGAATTCACTATTTTAATGCTTGTGGACTGCACTTTCAGTCTCTCTGACCCTGCCACCTACCTCACAGTGTGACAGTAAGAGAAACAGAGTGGGTGTCAAACTTCGGCTCCACTGCTCCGTCAGGCCCGACTTACTTAGCTCAGGTCCCCAGAGTCCTGCAGTCAGAGAGTTAACGGACAGGCACACACACCTGGAGTATCCCTCTCACCAGTATCAGCACCACTGAGCGCAGGGCTGACCACAGCCGAGGCTTTTAGATGGTCTCAGTTTTAGGGCTGTCGCTATCAATTGTATTAGTAATCAAGCATTCAGAGGCCAAACAATAGAAACAGACTGAAAATCTCTGGCCAAAATGAAAAATTAAAGTATCAGCTACATCTGTTGTAAACAGACCAACTCGCCTGCTACACTCGTGGCACAGTCGTGAGATCATACAAGTTTAAAGATTAAGTAACTCTCCCTTCTGATGATGTATTTTGAAGGTGGGGGAGGACCTTCTAAAAAACCACAAGCACTTCGAGGTGGACTTTGGAGAAAGATTTTTTCTGTAGCTGGTGACCCAGAAGGAGGCAGATACATGGACAGAAGTAAGTTGGATATGTGGACACCCCTCCTAATTACTGAGTTCAGGTGTTTCACCGACACCTTTTGCTAACAGGTGTATACAATCAAGCACATAGCCATGCAGTCTCCATAGACAAACATTGACGGTAGAATGGGGTTTACTAGAGAACTCTGACTTTAAACGTGACACCAGTCTGTCACATTTATGCCCTGCTATGTCTGCAAACACTGCTATTGTTAAATGGAAGAATGTAGGAACAACAGCTGAGTCACAAAGCGTTAAACCATACAAACACCAAGTGGTGAATTAAATCACTCACTACAGAGTTCCAATCTGCCTCTGGAGGTAGCATCAGCACAAACACTGTGTTGGGAACTTCATGACATGGGTTTCCATGTCATGAACTATCTACTGAAATGCATAGTGCCAATAATAAAGTTTGGTGGAGGAGGGATAATGAGCTGGGGCTATTTTTCAGAGTTTGGGCTCTTACTTCCAGTGAAGGGTGATGTTAATACTACACCACACAAAGACATTTTAGACAGTTGTATGCTTATCATTCTGTGGCAGTTTGGGGAAGAGCCTTTCCTGTTCCAGCATGACTGAGCCCCTGTGCACAAAGCAGCTCCATAAAGACATAGTTTGACAAGTTTAGTGTGGAGGAACTCCGGTGGCCTGCACAGAGCCCTGACCTGAACCCCAGTGAACACCTTTGCGATGAACTGGAACATTCCTTCTGAGCCAGACCTTCTTGTCCATCTTAAGTGCCTGGGCACAAATTTCCGCAGACACACTCCAAAATCCCGTGGAAGATGGGGCAGTTCTATATTAAGCTCATATAGCTGTGATGGTCTGGCTTCCACATACCTTTGGCTGTGTGGTATATGTTGTATTTTTAAAATCGCTTAAATGTGTCGCATCTTGTGAATAATATTCATCAGAGTGGCAACAGAAAAACACATCTGGATGCTCGCAACATTCAGTAAAATTCATATGAACCTTGAATATGAACTTCAAATGAGATTCGCCCTCAAAGAAATACCTGCCCAGACCTTGTTTCGGAGGGTCAGTGCTCTTGGCTGTTACCACTTATTTATTTCACAGTTATTTCCATGGAAATAAAACAATGTTCTGAATGTTCAGAGCTTTTCAAGAGTTTTGTTTTCTTTTTGACCTCTTTTCTCTGCAGGTCAGGTTGAAAGAATGCTCAGGAGAGCCGCAACTGCACGATGAAAAATGGAGCCATTTTAACCAGGTGGTTTGTGGAAATTCTGCAATTCAGAAATACATCTGTTCTGTGGTTTGTGGATCAAATGGTGGAAACGATGAACGTCCACCTTTAACAAAGTCCAAGAGCGTTTCTAAACTACAGAACCAGATCGAGAGCTGCTGATGACCCTACTGCCCACTCCAGTCATATTATTTTGCATGCAATGATAAAGTAAGACTTTCATTGTATGACCTATACAACACAAAGAGAGTCTATTAAGTGGCAGTGACCAACTGTGACTATTAAAGCTAGGTCTAGGTTTAGGCCAATACAGGTCAAACCTCTGTCAATAAACACCCACCTAACAATAATGCTACTTTCTAGCACCCATATGGGGTTTCCAATAGTATGTTAGTGCTAAGCAAATGCTAGTACACATTAACATTTGAAACTTATAAAACTTGTTAATTTGAGTTTGTAACGGACTTTAATACATATTTGAGTTTGCATTAATTTTACTGCCACCAAGGCTAGACTATGATATATCTAGAAATTCCAGAAGGCCTAAATCAAACTATGAATGTTTGATTCTGCATTCACTTCCAACTGATGCTGGTAGTTAATTTAATGTGTAAGACTTTCAGTTCAGCTTCTGAAGTCTTAACCACTGACGTGCTTTAACCGCTGAGATACCTTATCTACTGAGATACCAAAGAGAACAAACATGCCGACTGGATAATTTTGTGGTGAGCATTTCAATGAAATAAGGGCAACAAGCACAACGCTTCTATTGAAAAAGAATGAACTGAAACTTCGCTTTTAGTTCCCCACTGCTCAATTCTTTAATTAAATGAATAATAAACAAGCCAAAATAGATAAACACTATGTATTCACAGGGGCTCCCTGTTGGCCCATAAGCTTCAAGCAACTGCTTATACTGCTTATACCGAGAAATGGCCCCATCCGGAACCGTAAACAGAAACGAGACTAGTTTAAATTGTGTCTGAACGTGGTCTCACAATCCAACAAGACCATCCAGCATCCTCTCAGCTGTAAACGATAGTTGAGATTGGCAGTCAGATTATTGTTATTCACTCCAGAGACTAGCATCCACTCTCACATGCTACCAAGGTCAATTACAACGCTACTGTAACTCACTCCATCTTCAAACAGACAGCGAGCTGTCTAAACAGACTTCAGCACTTAAATTCGAGAATATAACTGGGAAATGTATGACTGTGTACAGAGCTTGAAAAACAAAGCTAATTTATGTACCTCCCTGTTAACTCCCTGTTCTCTTTTTTTTACTCATTGCCTAATTCGCTGCCATATGGGTGCAAGCTCAGCGGGGGGCTGTGTCGTGCCTGTCTGCCTCAGGCGAATCCGCAGCTCTGTTTAGCATCCAAAATTCTCTCCAGCTCTTTCCATGGAGCTGCGAGGTCATCAGCATGTACACATGGAGCGCCCGGATGGTGCTGGAGGAAACTGCTCTTTTCGGAGAACAGTTGGGTTGAGCTTGTAAAGGTTAACACTACAGGTCATGGCAAGCTGCTTGCTCTGTAACTGCTCTTCAGGGTTCTGAGATTTAGGACCAGATTGGGACAAGATGCCAAGCGGTCTAAACGGCAAGAGACTGAAAATCTAGGGCATTAACACCAGCTAACGGGACGGTAGTAGACTCATACAGCTACTGAAACACTACACATTCTAATGTAGCTGTTGAGCTCTTAATCGTGTTACATGACGCAATGTTATCAATTTGCTAGTTAACAGTGAATGGTGCTGATTGTAGTAAGTCTTGAGAACACGACAACTTTCCATTCCCATTTTAAGCTCTCATTTGATTGCTAATACAGCTAACTACAGCCAAAACTCTGCTCTGTTGTATGTTAGTCTATAGTACGTAAGTTGCTCTGTTGTATGTTAGTCTATAGTACGTAAGTTGCTCTGTTGTATGTTAGTCTATAGTACGTAAGTTGCTATGTTGTATGTTAGTCTATACTACGTAAGTTGCTATGTTGTATGTTAGTCTATAGTACGTAAGTTGCTCTGTTGTATGTTAGTCTATAGTACGTTAAGTTGCTATGTTGTATGTTAGTCTATAGTACGTAAGTTGCTCTGTTGTATGTTAATCTATAGTACGTAAGTTGCTCTGTTGTATGTTAGTCTATAGTACGTAAGTTGCTCTCTTGTATGTTAGTCTATAGTACGTAAATTGCTATGTTGTATGTTAGTCTATAGTACGTAAGTTGCTATGTTGTATGTTAGTCTATAGTACGTAAGTTGCTCTGTTGTATGTTAGTCTATAGTACGTAAGTTGCTATGTTGTATGTTAGTCTATAGTACGTAAGTTGCTGTGTTGTATGTTAGTCTATAGTACGTAAGTTGCTGTGTTGTATGTTAGTCTATAGTACGTAAGTTGCTATGTTGTATGTTAGTCTATAGTACGTAAGTTGCTATGTTGTATGTTAGTCTATAGTACGTAAGTTGCTGTGTTGTATGTTAGTCTACAGTACGTAAGTTGCTATGTTGTATGTTAGTCTATAGTACGTAAGTTGCTCTGTTGTATGTTAGTCTATAGTACGTAAGTTGCTCTGTTGTATGTTAGTCTATAGTACGTAAGTTGCTCTGTTGTATGTTAGTCTATAGTACGTAAGTTGCTATGTTGTATGTTAGTCTATCGTACGTAAGTTGCTGTGTTGTATGTTAGTCTATAGTACGTAAGTTGCTATGTTGTATGTTAGTCTATAGTACGTAAGTTGCTATGTTGTATGTTAGTCTATAGTACGTAAGTTGCTCTGCTGTATGTTAGTCTATAGTACGTAAGTTGCTCTGTTGTATGTTAGTCTATAGTACGTAAGTTGCTATGTTGTATGTTAGTCTATAGTACGTAAGTTGCTCTGTTATATGTTAGTCTATAGTACGTAAGTTGCTCTGTTGTATGTTAGTCTATAGTACGTAAGTTGCTCTGTTGTATGTTAGTCTATAGTACGTAAGTTGCTCTGCTGTATGTTAGTCTATAGTACGTAAGTTGCTCTGTTGTATGTTAGCCTATCATACGTAAGTTGCTCTGTTGTATGTTAGTCTATAGTACGTAAGTTGCTATGTTGTATGTTAGTCTATAGTACGTAAGTTGCTGTGTTGTATGTTAGTCTATAGTACGTAAGTTGCTCTGTTGTATTTTAGTCTATAGTACGTAAGTTGCTGTGTTGTATGTTAGTCTATAGTACGTAAGTTGCTCTGTTGTATGTTAGTCTATAGTACGTAAGTTGCTCTGTTGTATGTTAGTCTATAGTACGTAAGTTGCTCTGCTGTATGTTAGTCTATAGTACGTAAGTTGCTATGTTGTATGTTAGTCTATAGTACGTAAGTTGCTCTGTTGTATGTTAGTCTATAGTACGTAAGTTGCTCTGTTGTATGTTAGTCTATAGTACGTAAGTTGCTATGTTGTATGTTAGTCTATAGTTGGTAAGTTGCTATGTTGTATGTTAGTCTATAGTACGTAAGTTGCTGTGTTGTATGTTAGTCTATAGTACGTAAGTTGCTATGTTGTATGTTAGTCTATAGTACGTAAGTTGCTATGTTGTATGTTAGTCTATAGTACGTAAGTTGCTATGTTGTATGTTAGTCTATAGTACGTTAAGTTGCTATGTTGTATGTTAGTCTATAGTACATAAGTTGCTATGTTGTATGTTAGTCTATAGTACGTAAGTTGCTATGTTGTATGTTAGTCTATAGTACGTAAGTTGCTCTGTTGTATGTTAGTCTATAGTACATAAGTTGCTATGTTGTATGTTAGTCTATAGTACGTAAGTTGCTCTGTTGTATGTTAGCCTATCATACGTAAGTTGCTCTGTTGTATGTTAGCCTATCATAAGTAAGTTGCTCTGTTGTATGTTAGTCTATAGTACATAAGTTGCTATGTTGTATGTTAGTCTATAGTACGTAAGTTGCTATGTTGTATGTTAGTCTATAGTACATAAGTTGCTATGTTGTATGTTAGTCTATAGTACGTAAGTTGCTATGTTGTATGTTAGTCTATAGTACGTAAGTTGCTATGTTGTATGTTAGTCTATAGTACATAAGTTGCTATGTTGTATGTTAGTCTATAGTACGTAAGTTGCTATGTTGTATGTTAGTCTATAGTACATAAGTTGCTATGTTGTATGTTAGTCTATAGTACGTAAGTTGCTATGTTGTATGTTAGTCTATAGTACGTAAGTTGCTATGTTGTATGTTAGTCTATAGTACATAAGTTGCTATGTTGTATGTTAGTCTATAGTACGTAAGTTGCTATGTTGTATGTTAGTCTATAGTACATAAGTTGCTATGTTGTATGTTAGTCTATAGTACGTAAGTTGCTATGTTGTATGTTAGTCTATAGTACGTAAGTTGCTCTGTTGTATGTTAGTCTATAGTACGTAAGTTGCTGTGTTGTATGTTAGTCTATAGTACATAAGTTGCTATGTTGTATGTTAGTCTATAGTACGTAAGTTGCTCTGTTGTATGTTAGTCTATAGTACATAAGTTGCTATGTTGTATGTTAGTCTATAGTACATAAGTTGCTATGTTGTATGTTAGTCTATAGTACGTAAGTTGCTCTGCTGTATGTTAGTCTATAGTACGTAAGTTGCTCTGTTGTATGTTGGCCTATCATACGTAAGTTGCTCTGTTGTATGTTAGTCTATAGTACGTAAGTTGCTGTGTTGTATGTTAGTCTATAGTACATAAGTTGCTATGTTGTATGTTAGTCTATAGTACGTAAGTTGCTCTGTTGTATGTTAGTCTATAGTACGTAAGTTGCTATGTTGTATGTTAGTCTATAGTACGTAAGTTGCTATGTTGTATGTTAGTCTATAGTACGTAAGTTTACTGTCAGACACAAAAAGTTGACACAGCTGACAGTCTCATCACTGTGTCCTCATGCAAGTTATGGCCATGGTAACACTGACCACTATGACGAGTTTCTGAATCATCTGTTACCACACATTGTTCAGTGTGCTGGTCATCGCTCTCTTCCAAAACTCAGTCATTTACTACATGCAGTCTAAAGTACATAGTAGGACATCCTCAGACCTCAGAGTCAGTATTCAGCCATCAGACACCTCAAAGCAAACAGTCCCTCAAATCAAATGGCGTCAGGCCTTGGGAAAAACACGGCCATGCTGGGCTGCAGGACAAATGGACACTGATCCCAAATCTGATGCGTTCAAAATGTATTTTGGTGTAAAAAAGTGGCTAATAATAATAATCTCCCTGCACACAGAGAG
Source organism: Pygocentrus nattereri (assembly GCF_015220715.1). NCBI lineage: Eukaryota > Metazoa > Chordata > Actinopteri > Characiformes > Serrasalmidae > Pygocentrus > Pygocentrus nattereri. The sequence goes on from NC_051230.1 coordinate 31,969,797, forward strand.
AAATGCCACTGTTATTCCAGTATTATGCTTTCACCGTGTCCACGTTTCTACTGCCGAATGCCACCGTTGCGAAACTCATCTGAATCTGAAAGATGCTTCATAGCATCTTAACATCTTAACATCTTCTCCTTTGTACTCACCATGTGCGTGTTGATTTTTTGACCAAAGGTGTGATTTTGCCAACAGTTTTGCCTCTACACCTTGTCCAACCTAACATCCGTTACTGTGCAATATATTTGCCCGGTTGCTGTGTCCTCTGCGATTGCTGGAAGTGAAGGGCCTGGAAAAGAGGCCATTCCACGCTGATTGTAATTAAGCTGATTGGGTTGAACGTCTGCAGCAGTTGCATGTCTCTCCGGCAGTGGGTAGTAAGACAGAGTGAGGAAATATAGGTAGCAGCGCATACGGGAAGCCTGGAAGGAAGCCTGGCCACAAACAAGCACGCGCATACACATTAGAGCGCCCCACCACCCCCTTTCCTGCCGCCTCTCTCCCCTCTGTAATTAAGAAAAACATTTTGTGAGAGATTACAGGGGAACCCAGCGTGCCTTTGTGCCTCTCTGCCTGATTAATAAAAGGCGGCTAATTTCAGGCACGGACGGCAGCGCTCCAAAACGCTTCCTAATTACACATTAGCAGTGTGAAAGACCCGTCCCCCCTCCCAACTGCTGCCCCCCGCTGGAGTGTGCTCACCGTCACCCTAATGCCTTCAGCAGCCAGATCAGGCCAGCCTCCCTCCACCCCCCCAGCACATACCAGCAGCAGCTGTCAGAAACGAAGCATGATGAGTTATGAATGCGTCAGACGTGGCGATTACAGAGAGAATGATGGGGAGATGGCGACCTCAATGACAACCAAGAAAGCAAAGTGCTTTCCTTTTTTGCTCGGTTCCGTTCTGCTGTTATCTGCTAACCAGCGACCAGATAAGGCAAGAGATCCAATTAATCTATCGTTTAGAGTCTTCAGCTGGAAATGACTGACCACTCTGGGTATAACAGGCCCAGCGCTGCTGGGGAGTAGCCTGTGATAGGACTACTTAGCTTACATGCTGATAAAGATAGTAATTTAGCTGTGACTGGTCAACGCGGCTAACAATAAAAGGGAGCCAGCGGCGTATGAAAGCCAGCAATTAGCAAGGTCACGTATCTGTTGTGCAGCTTGTGCTGTCTTATTATCCGCCACAGTGTTTTCAGTTCATCGAGCTTATCATTAAACTCTAGCACATTTGCTACTGATGCGCATTTATCAGCTTTATATGGTCGCTGTCCAAAAAAGCTCATCTGAGCTAGCGTTGAATATGTCATTATGAATGGATCGATAGAAATGCTCCAAAATCAAGCGGAATAGTCTTTTTACACCCACTTGCATTGTTTTCACCTCTCTTGTGGTCTTCGGGACCATTTTGGACCTATTTTGGGACAATATTATTAAGACACAACCGCTTAAAACATGGCTAGATGTTTAGATTTGACAGATATTTCAAAGCAATATTTGATAATGTGTTTATTGTACTGAATGTTTAGGTGACGATACGCCCTTAAACAGGGGCTGTCGACCTTTCCCACCCCAAGGCCCACCTGTTTAGACACACAAAGCATGGTAGCCCACAGGAAAATTAAAATGGGCTTTTTCTAAAGCAATTTTCTTTTTCTTTTTTTAAGTGCTGTCACTAAAAACCTGAGGATTATGGCCTGAAACAGATTAGGTCGGGTCAGTCACAGAAACCAAAATTACAGTTATGTTCATAACCATAACGTAAAAAAAAAACATGGTTACAGTGATGTTACCAAAAAAGTTTAGGGGATAGAAATGTACAAGGTAAATGTGGAGCTGCAGTCCACTGTGTTTTCACTGAAAATAATCTGCAGTCCACAAGTAATGAGCTCGCTATGTCTCTTTTGAGGGTTATCTGAAATCACAAAAGCCAAATCACACTCCTATGATGTTGCTGGACCAGTACGGATTACTGCTTACAGGCTTGTGGACCACTGGTGGCCTGAGGCCTAGAATCTCTTAGAAACCCTGCCCTAAGATATCCATATTTTATTTATTTTACTGAATTTGTAACCCTGAAGATGCCAATATATATGTCTTTGGAATGTGATTCAAGGCCACAATATTTACGTTTCTATATGTTTATGTATTAGAAGATACGCAAGCGAAATATACCAGATATCGGCCCAACGTAAATGTGACTCAGATTGACAGCTGTGGCAAAAGCATCAAGCACAACAATAACTTTTCATCAAGATCACATCACAACAAAATATTTCCAATTCTAAGTACAAAGAGAAATTAGAATATTACTAACATGCGCTTTCCACACAATTTCCCCACTTCCTTCAGCGAGCATTGAGTGAGATATAATTCATATAAAATGAATATTGTGCTTGTATTGTAACTAAAATTTCGGAGTGTGATCGGTGCCCTTTCGTTTCTCGAGCCCCCTGATAAGCGTTTTAGTTCGGAAGGGTTTCATGATTCCGAAATGTGGCCGTTTGGCGTGTGATGTGCTCCTGCCTCATCTGACTGCGGTTTTAGGATAGCCTTACCACTCATCTCTCATCTCCCTCCCCGTGGGCGGTCAATCAACATGCGCACACACTTGAGCCCTGACAGCTGGAGATGATGCTGGTGATGTGGTTATGCGAGCCTCTCGCAGGGGCGTATTTGCATGGGAGCATTATTACATTTGAAAGGCGGGGGTGACAGGAACAGCTGTGGCCGAGACGAAAGCTCGTCTGAATTCCGCAGATGTGCATCTGCCTCGGCTTGGCTACAGCAGGTAGCGTCAAGGGAAAGCTATGTGTGTGTAATTAAAGAAGTAATTTCACAAAAAAACCCAGGACTTTCAAAAGCAAAGCAATTTACACTTTGATGAGGGTGTTTGTGGCGTTTGTGATTAGCATGACAGCTCTCACTGTTCTTTCATGCTACCAAGATATACTGTGTTTTGTATATATACTATATGGCCAAAAGTATGTGGACACCTGACCATCAAGCATATGGGCTTTTTGGACATCCCATTCAAAAACCTTAGGAATTAATCTGGAGCTGCCCCATTTTGTGGCTATAACAGTCTTCACTCTACTGGGAAGTTTTCCACAGGATTTTGGAGTGGGTCTGTGGGAATTCTAAAGTACTAACATACTTCAGTCTAAAGAGGGTCTGGCTCTCACTCAACATTCCAGTTCATCCCAAAGGTGTTCAGTGGGGTTGAGGTCCACCAGAGTTCCTCCACACCAAACTCATCAAACCACAACTTTATGTAGTTTGCTTTGTGCACAGGGGCCCAGTCATGCTGAAAATGCTGACCCAAAGTTGGAAGCATATAATTGTCTGAAATGCCTTTGTGTGCTGTAGCATTATCGTCACCCTTCACTGGAACTACGGATCCTGAAAAACAGCCCAAGCCCATTATGCCTCCTCCACCAAACTTTACTGTTGGCTTTATGCATTCTGGTAGGTATCCCCCACACCCAGATTGGTCTACAGCCATTGTATGGCTTTTTGCTTACTTTTATATGCTTGTCAGCAAAGGGTATCATTGAAATACCTGAAGTCAATAATTAGGAGGGGTATCCACATACATTTGCCCATATAGCGTATTTGTTCTATTTCAGAAATGTGGTAAAATGGATGGAGAGTGCCTAATTGGAAGGCATATAGCAGGAATCTACAGGGTCGAAAAGTCACAGGACAGTTTTTTATTTTATTTTATTATACTTTTATCTCTGAGGTCATCTCAAACAAACTGTGTATGCTGAGAAAATCTGCAACAAACACCACCTTCAGCACCGCATTGTGGAGGCTTGTGACAGCATAAAAAATAAAATAAAATAAAAACAGTGTCCTGTGACTTTTGACTCACCCTGTACATATGCTTTAACGAGCTTAACTTGAATCTTGACCTTGTTCGGTGAGTAAAAGGCTTACTATCATTAATTGAAACTGTCCTTAATAGCATGCAATCTATGATTTTTATCTAACAGCACATATTTTAAAAATATGATTATTTAATAGTTGTTTGAGTACTGCCCACATTTTCAAACGTTTTAAACATTACTAATGTGTTTCTATCATTGCTAATAAACATGCCTGTATTTTTGCAAGGCAATGCAGCTGATCCATTGGTATCTCACTTTATTTTAGCACTTTTAACTGTCTATAGCTACTGTAGCTGTATACTGTAACACATGTGTCAGGCTCCAGTCCTCGCAGGCCACAACACTGTAGACTTCAGCACACTGCCTCATTAACACACCTGATTCAGCTCAACAGCTAAATAGCAAGGCCTTTCTGAACTGTATTCAGAGAGTAAGATGAGGGTAAATGTTAATATCTGCAGCACTTTGGCTTTAAAACAATAAAGCTTCAGCCTCAGGGTTCTTTAAAAAAGGATGCAAATCTAGATGGGTTTCGAGGATTTTCAGAATTTGTTTTAGAAGATGAAATGTTAATGAAATGTTTCTGAATCCATTCGATTTTGATCAGAATCAGCAAGCATGACTAGCTCAAGCATAGGTTACCCACATCCAGCCTGCGGCCCACTACTATATAATGTGTAACTGCCCCACACGGCGTGTTAAATGATTGAGTGAATTTCACATCAAAGTGAGCCGTTTCCTTTCTAGCATCTCACACATCAAAGGAGTGACGAGGTGGGTCTTGTTTCAGCTAGACACCCTTCTCCGTTCAAATTCGCCCTGCTCCGCTCTTAAAGCGCCTGATGTCATTGCTTAAGTCAGTGACAGCTGGGAGCGAGGCTGTGGGGGTCTTCGCAGTCATTTTCCACGAGATTCCCGCACCGTGCTGTGTTCTGGCAGGGGGAGCGGTGACTGGCCGGCTGGATCACACCACTCCCAGACTCTGCCAAACATGATGATTGGATCAGACACCTTGTCAAATCCAATGCCAAGCCCATGATGTTTTCTGATGCAGGGGCGACAGGTGGCTGCAGGTGTGTGTGTGTCGGGATGTGTGTGTTTTCATACATTTTCAGGACAGAAGCATCCTGACTACAATGAAACAAGGCTGACCTACAGAACCAAAAAAAATCCTGATTTTGTTGCACTATATATATTTCATAGACTAAAACACTAGACCCACAAAAATGCTGTTTGATGTGAAATCACCACAGCTCTCCGAATCTCACCTCTCGCAGAGAATGAACGCTGGCTCCAGCTATCTCTGCTTCAGGGCACTGGTTTTTCTCAGGCCAACAACTGTTTATTCAGCTAAATGCTAGAAGCAAGCAACCACATCTCTACTTATCAGTAAGACTTTCAGAGTGAGATACAGGCCCTATCACTCACCCGGGAAACAATCATGCTGTGCTGTTTTCCGAAGTTCCTAAATTGTTTTTGTAACAAGTGATCATAATATCTTTGTGCCTTTGCTGGGCGTTACTGTTCTACTAAACAATCTGTGACTGACCCCCAGTCTGGCTTACAAGCCTGTATTTCAGTCCAGTCATAAGCAGCTTGCAATGGAACTGGTTTCATTTCGTGTAGTGCACAAAGTACTTTAGGCTTTGTGTTCAGCAGAAAACCTGATGTCTGTTCTGTTCTCCTGCCTGTTTACTTCCATTTTTACTGGCGCTGTATACCAGGCACTGCCCTCAAAGAGTCGACTGCTGCCCACAGCGTCCACCAGAGGATTTATTAGTCAACTTGTTGATTAGTCCTAGTCTACACAGCTCCTGCTACATATAGGTACTTTTTTCAACACTACAGAAATGAAACTTGGATATAACTTAAAGTAGTCAGCTTCTATAGCAGTACAGATTTCCTGTCCTCTGAAAAGAACTCAACACACAGCCATTAATGTCTAAATAGCTGGCAACACAAGAGAGTCCACCTCACAGTGAACATGTCCAAATTGTGCCCAATTGTGTCGTTGTCCCTCCCTGGTGTCATGTGACTCATTAGAGTTACAAGGTTCCAAGTGTGAATGGGGAGCAGGGCTGTTAAATTTGGTGTTTTAGCTACAGTTCGTACATTATGTTCGTGTTATGTACAATTCAAGGTCATTCAACACTTTTCCAGGACAGGTTCCATTTAGGCCTTGCCAGCGTTGACCAAAGAAGTTGAGTCCACGTGTTCAGCATGTGTTCAGCGTCATTTCCAGAGGTTGGCTTCAAAAAATAGATGCATGAGTGCTGCCAGCATTGCTGCAGAGGTTGAAGAAGTGGGAGTTCAGCCTGTTAGCGCTCAGGCCATACACCACACAATGCATCAACTCGGTCTGCATGGCCGTTGTGCCAGAAGGAAGCCTCTTCTGAAGTTGATGCACAAGAAAGCCCGGAAACAGTTTGCTAAAGACAAGCAGTCCACATGGAATACCGGAACCATGTCCCGTGGTCTGACGACAGCAAGATAAACTCGCAGATGGTGTCCAGCATGTGTGGCAGCACCCTGGTGAGAAGTACCAAGACAACTGTCTCCAGACCTAAACCCAATTGGGCACCTGTGGGGCATCCCCGAGTGGAAGGAGGAGGAATGCAAGGTGTCTAACATCCACCAGCTTCGTGATGTCATCATGGAGGAGTGGAAGAGGATTTCAGTAGCAACCTGTGCAGCTCTGGTGAATTCCATGCCCAAGAGGGTTAAAGCAGTGCCAGAGAACTTGTAGAGGAGAATTACCACTCTGCAATGTCTTCCGGTTTTCTCAAATGCTAGAGGGCGCTCCCGAGGCAGTCCAAAATAAATAGGTTGATATGGAGCTTTTGAGCAAAATCATAGTTTACAAAGGCTTAAACATTTTAGTGCAAAACAATACAATCAGTTCCTGAACAGTGACTATCATATAACATTTTAACACTGCTGTTATATTATTAAGAGCTGTTAAACTCAAGTTTTAGGTGTTTAAAACAACGCCTCATGTATATTCATGATGTCAGTGAGCGCGAACAGCCATCATATATATATATATATATATATATTGCTTTTGTTGGAAGAAAACCTTGTATAACTTTACAGGAGAAGGAAAAATCCTACCTTAATTTAATGTAAGTCAATGTGACCAGATGTTTTAGTCATTTTAGATAGTTTCTTTTGGTCCATTTGGTCCATGCAACTGGACATATTAGAGGTCAAATAGAGGGTAGTACTGTCAAAGAAAGAGGTCAACTTGAACTCAATCCCTTGAACTGTATTCTCTCTCTCTCTGCCTCTCTCTGTCTCTCTCTTCCATCAGAGGAACATGACAGCTGGAATGGTGCTGTGAAGAGGCTGTAGGAAGCGATGGATAATCTCTTTCTTCGCGTGTGCTGATAGACTGTGTGTTACTCCAGAGTAATGAATTTAGCTCAGGAGCGCTCGCAGGGAGAAAGAGCGGATAATTGCCCTTGTCTGTCACTGGCAGTAACACCTCTGCAGTCACTCACACGCCTTTTGCCGTTTCTGTTCACTACTCTCGCTTCTTTAGTGCAATTTGGGTTCTTTTTTCTCTGACTGGGGGCCATTTCCAGCCTTCTTCAGACAGCAGACAGCGATTTTAGTTTGGCTTCCACTGTTAAAGGCTAAAAATAGGCAAAATGCTGATTTTTAACTTCCAGGCATTTGGCCTAGAATTGTTCACTAGGTGGTTACACAAAAGTCAAGGCCATATCTTTTTTGATGGCACCCGAGGTTCTTTTACTCTTTCATCCTGTAATATTCTATTACGATCTTAAAGCTCCACATCGCATGCTCACAGTTAGAGACGGTAGCTCGATCATTGATGTACAGTCTGTGTTTTGAGTTTGAGCCATCCTTTAACCTTTAATCAATGGCCAGTTTATGCTGGAAATTGTCCACCACATAATTAATATATCATCTACAGCAGTGTTTATATCAGGTTGTACAGCAGGCTCATTAATCATGCATATATAGGGGACATATAAGGTAATGGAATTCCAGGTAGTGGAAGCACAAGGTGGGTGTTTCTAATAAAGTGGCCAGTTAGTGGAAGCACAATGTTGGTGTTTCTAATAAATTGGCCGGTTAGTAGAAGCACAAGGTGGGTGTTTCTAATAAAGTGGCCAGTGAGTGGAAGCACAAGGTGGGTGTTTCTAATAAAGTGGCCAGTGAGTGGAAGCACAAGGTGGGTGTTTCTATTAAAGTGGCCAGTTAGTAGAAGCACAAGGTGGGTGTTTCTAATAAAGTGGCCAGTTAGTAGAAGCACAAGGTGGGTGTTTCTAATAAAGTGGCCAGTGAATGTACCGACTAGAAAAGAAGGGAACAGCGCATCACGTTTTTGCCTTGTAGCTTGATGCAATTTGCCGCCGGCTGCTGTGGTGAGCAGGTCAATGCTAACGCCTACATGTGTTTGGGTAAACAGCGTGGTCAGCAGTAAAGTGGCCCCCCTCACACACTTCAGCAAATTCTCCATCCAAAAAAAAAAAGAGAGAAGAAAACAGCTTTCCTCAACACATTGTCTTTTAATTACATCTTACTGTGGGAGTGCGTCTCATGTCGAGTAATATCGAGTCATTACCCTTAGAAAAATGAATCAATTAGATGAATTATACATTCTCCCCTGCCTGCTCTTTCCTCCACGCTGTCTGGCACAGGAATGATTTTATTTGAATAAGTTATTCATTTTTTTCATTATTTTACTCGCCATTTAATTCCCTGCCACGTGGAAGTTATGAACCTGCTGTGAAACCTGGGGCCACACAAATCTGAGATTATGACTCGATATAGCTGTGCTACAGCAGTGACTAGGCCTGAGTTTGGGCAAAGCGGCGGTCCCATCACGACACATTTGAGTATTTGATGGGTATGGTCAGTATATGGGCACGGATCATCCTGAGCAGATATAGAGAGCCTGTAAACACAATAACCAGCGGTGTACAGCGACGGTATAAACTACACAGTAACAAGTAGCTGTAGCAAGTAGCCCAACGTACTGAATTCTCTTATTTTTGTGATGTATTTCCCTCTTTTTTATTTCTTAACCAGCTGATTTTCTTGTAAATATTCACAGTCTGAAAATGCCTGTTGTTCACACCCAAAACACATGCGAAATAAATGTGAATACATAATCTTTTGTTTTTATTACATTGTCGCATCATTTGAAAACTCGCAACCTTCTCATTGTGTTAATCTTTCATGATGACCAACAGAAATGGTCCAATATTACTTGGCTTTGAATATAAGGTTATATTGTGTCTTCCATCTCCTGCATATTAAAAACGGGCACGCTTACATTCACTTCATTGACATATATTTTAATATATTTGCCATACATTTATTTCCATAAATATATGCCCATGAATTTGCATATATTTTAATGCTATGCATTGACAGAAGGTCTTGTCTGATGTCGGGCTTGAACTCTACTCACGAGGAACCTTACATTAACATTAGAGCAGTAAAATATATGCCAATAAAAGAAATTATTTTCATGCACATTCTGCAAAATGTATGTCAATAGCTTTAAATATCATTTAACTTTAGCTGGCACCTTCACTGGTACACTTAAAGTGGACCTGTGTGTATATAAAACAACCTGAATTGAAAACATCTTAAAATAGGGGCACGTTGACCCAGAGGACACACACTCTTATTTAAACTGCATTAAGGGTGTGTTCACACTTGTCTAAATAAACCATATTTAGCGGGCATGTAGGTGCTAGACAACATATCAGGTTTACCGTCAGCTTCAACCGAGCTCTGCTGACTGACCGGCCTGTTTGGGGTCATGTCAGTGAATGCACTTGTTGAACGTGTAAATACTGAAATGAGCCCGCGTGTCCAAATATAAAACCGTTGGTGGGATATTGTGGCCATATCAACACGTATTCAGCTCATTAGCCTGACCTTTATAGTCCACTTTGAGCAAATCCGGTTTGCTGTAAACACTTTAATGGCCTGTGCTCCCACATCCTTCAGCAACTGTGAACTGACAGCCAACAGCTTTGCGTATCCGTTAGGAGTAAGATATAAACAGCATATCGCTGCTGTCATAACATAATCTGACTTAATGTGGAATGCCGGGGAACTTTATAGTCAGTGTATGTTTCAGGATGGAGAGACCAAAATATAGAAATAGACCAAAATCACTTGGAAAAAAGTCTGGTTACATTGACTTACATTAAAAGTATGTTTTTTCCTTCTCCTGTAAAGTTAAATGTGAGGTTTTCACTCCGACAGCAGTGATATCAGGCCTGTAGCCTCTCACAGTTCCATAGGCAACAGTGCATTTGTGATAATTCACTTCAGTTCCACTTCATCCAGGACAGATATTGAGTTACTACTAGCATTCAACATTACACTGTTTCCGAAAGGAATTTAAATGAACTGTAATTTAATGTGGTAGCACTTTATTTGGTCTTTTGTAGATGATAACCTTCTAACAGATTATCAGTTACACAAGAACTGCATATCAAAAAAGTAGCAGTAGTGAAGCATCTGAATGCACTGAAGTAAATATCTTGTAGATGCTTTGATACATTACTTACATTAAGTAGACGTTATTGTTCAAATGTCACTTCCATTATGCAAAACCTTATTCTGACCCATATCCTGGACCTAATCCTAATTTCAACCTTAACCTCAAACTAAAACCTAATCCTAACCCCAATCTTAACCTCAACCCAAAATCTAATCCTAACCCTAGCCTTAACCTCAATCCAAAACCTAATCTCAACCCTCACCCTGGCACTAATCCTAACCTACGAAGGCCCTGTATGGTTGTGCAGCTAAAGGTATAAAAAGGGCAAAAAACTCAGTTTGTGTCTTCAGTCTTATTCGTTATTCAGTGATTATTAATTGTTGTACAATTAAAGGTGATGTAATACAGAGGTAAACAAACTCCTGTCTCAACTTTTTCTGGAATATACTGCAGGCATCATATGTTGAAGAGTAACATATTTACAAAAAAAAACGCAGCTTGGTTAAAACAGACACGGACCTTCCTGAAAAAGACGTCGTCTAGAAGGCAGCACGTTGCTCCAAAATTTGTGTACATTGTGGCGTCGGCTCAGAAGAATTTGTGAGAGAGGCCATTGTTTTGCCACAAGAAGTGCTTTATTATTGAAATCAAGCATAAAACAGACTTGAAAAACAGGACGCCAGGCAGGTCATCACTGGCCATATGGTTTCATCTTGTAGTAGACACACTAACACCACAGCCAAAAGAATGACGCCATCAACACATTTGAAACCTACAACAAACCACACCAACAATGTAAGCACCAACAAAGCAACAGCAATTATCTTTTCTAATGGGGAGGGGGCAGCCTGCACCCTGAGCCCCTCTTGAGTTGCGGAGCATGTGATGGGCACCACAATATCTTTGAGTGTTAATGGTGCTTTTACAGACATGCACGTTTTCCACTAATACACTAAGGTAGACCCTGGATTTTGAACTTTATGCTGGCAACATTCTGAGTGGTCCTTCTTTGTTTCATATTTACAAAAAAAACAATGTGGACAGGGTAAAACATCATTTTTTTCAAATAAATACAGGCCACACAGGCTTTATGTTTTCATTAGCATTGCACATTCGGTCCCAACTTTTTTTGGCATTGAAACTTATAAATTTATAGCCTGCTGTTGCTTTCACTGGTGATATATGTCACAGTTAAGAGTTAGTCTGTGTGAAATCAAGGAGGGATACATGTGGAGAGAAAGAAGAAGGAGGCCTCGTTTTTCTCCGTGCTGTGCAGCTGCTGTCCTCAGCACCTCTGGATCGTCCAACCGCACAAATAGCTACTACCCAACACACAAAAAACCCACCATCAGTGTCCCTACCAAGCCTGTGATTTATGGCCCAGTGTGTGTAGAGTGCTCCTGTCTGAGTAAGAGCAGTCCATAGTCCTGTCATGCTTCACCTCAGGCTCGTTAAAGCCAGTAGGCAGTCCGTTATTTCAGCAGGTGAAGATTGGTGGCCTTGTGAGGGACCATATATGTACAAATAGATTTTCAGCCCAGACCCCTGAGCCCCAAACTATACAGTCGTCTGTCTTTCTTTCTGTTTCCCACCATGAGCTGCCAGAACAGTGTCGATGTGCATTGGTATTGATTCCACAGGTCTTTGGAACTGGGCCAGACAGCATTCTTCCAAAAGATGTTCACTCAACTGGTACTGAGTTGACATCTGCTGACTGTGGAGGTCAGAGCATGTGATTTACATCATTTTCATACGCATCAAGTGATTCAGTGACCCCTCTTGCTCTGTGGATGGGAGCATGAGACCACTCCCATCAAGATAAAAAATATTTCATCATTGGGTAAAGGTGATCAATCAATATAACTTTGCATTGATTGGTTCACTCTAAGTGGACCCAAACCAGGCTGAGCAAAATGCCCCTCTACAGCATAACACAGCCATTGGACCCCCTATCTGTCGAGGTCAAGCCTTCAAGCCTGTCCTGCTTTCTTCATGCGTGTTGCACATGCACTATCCGTCTGTAGACCACCAAGAACAATTTCTACATCATTGCCCTCTCAGGTGGTCATTCCTATTTGTAATGAGGGGTTTAGGCATTGTAGCACAACTAAGTAGTTGGTGTCTGTTCTTGCTGACACATTGTGAATCATATCCTATATTTTTTGTCATATAATATCAGAAACCACATACGTCTACTACAGATTGCTTAACAGCAGTTTGAAGCAAGCAAGCAGTTGGTATTATGCTAATCGGTGAGGTATAAACTTGCCAGCTCCATTTTCCTCGTAGCTCCGGTGCTAAAACCAAAGAAGCAAATTCAGACGCCAACTGTGTCTCAGCTGTTGAGCTACATTTGAGGTAAGAAGGAATTTTTTTGTGAATTCAATTTTATTCCCAAATGTTTCCTTTAATTACAGTTCGTGTAATATAGCTTTATCCCAGCAGCATTCTCTCTCCACTCCCTCAATCTGTGAGTGTAATGTGACGTGACTATGTGGGCAGACTGGCCGCTGTGTGTCTGCCGGAGTCTGACCCCTATCGAGGCCGGGCAGAGTGCAGGTTGGGGCAGGCGAGGTTGCGTCCCGCTGTCCGGCAGGATTAAGGCTACGCTGCATGTTTGATTCATGAGGGGCCTGCAGCAGGGCTGGGGGCCGTCTGCCAGTGCTGGCCTTTTACTGCAGAGAGAGAGAACGAGAGTGAGAGAGAGAGAAGCTCACAGCTCGGAGGTTCACGCTAATGTGGATGTGAGTGGCCCCTGCGGTCACCCACTCAGAGCGGCCCTCACTGTACATTACTGGGGCCGAGGCTACTGTCCACTTTCGGCTTTTCTTCATTCGTCATCGAAAATCCACATTTAGCCCCAGATCACTTTTGCACCAGCTTAGGGCTTCAGGCAGGGCTGCCTACTTTTGCAGTTTTCCTTGAGCAAAAATCCAGCGTTTGTTATTTGTTAATATTGTTTAGTACTATATAGCATTACTTATAGAAAATACAGCCTTCCTATTTCACATGCTCACTTCTGTGGGTCCTTGTTGCACAAGGGTCCTATTTTTATGATCACTATTAATAGAAAAGTTTATTCTATTCTTATTAAATAAAAGAAGTCGCATCAAAGCTTTTCTATGCTGAAATATACTGTTTACAAAATAACACTACATGGCCTAAAGTATGTGGACACCCATTTGTGTAAAATCAAGCATAGAGTCAAACAACCTCCACAGGCAAACACCGGCAGTAGAATGGTACTGAAGAGCTCGATGACATTTAACGTGATACTGTCAGAGGATGCCACCTCTGGCACAAGTCAGTTTGTGAAGTTTCTGTCCTGCTAGATCTGCCCCTGTCACCTGTAAGTGCTATTATTGTGAAATAGAAGCGTCTAGAAGCAACAACAGCTCGGTCTTGAAGAGGCAGACACTGAGTGGGCCTACTGAGTGCTAACATGGCCTGTCCTCTGTGGTTACTTCAGAGTTCCGAACTGCTGCCAGAAACAGCATTAGCACAAAAAAAGTGTACAGGGAGCTTCATGAAATAGGTTTCCATGGTTGAGCAGCTGCACACAAGCCTAAGATCACTATGTGCATTGCCAAGTATCGGCTGGAGTGGTGTAAAGCACATCGCAACTGGACAACAGACTGGCAGTCTGATGGACAAATCTGGGATTGGTAATGGAATGCATAATGCCAGTAAAGTTTGATGGAGGGGGGATGATGGTCTGGGCCTTCTTGTCCAACACCAGTGTCTGACCTCACAAATTCTCTTTTGTCTGAATTGGCACAAATTCCCATAGACACACTCTAAAATCTAAAATCTCATAGAAAGCTGCAAAGAGGGGGCCAAATCCCTTCATATAGATGTGATGACATGGGGGTCATTTAGGTGTGAGGTCAGGTGTCCACATACTTTTGGCCATTGGTGTATATTTGTAAAAAGGGGAAGTTTGCGAATGAACTTTAAGTTGGCTTAAGAAGGCCAGGTAATGCTTCGACAGTTAAAATAGCTGCTGAACACCCTTGATTGTTAAATTGGGTTTTTATAGTAACTCCAGGTAGTTGCTATGGTATTCCAGCTTATTGTTTGGGCTTTGCTTGGTTCGTAGGCTGTTGCATAGGTGTCCTAGGTGGTGGTTAAGGTGTTGTTAGGCCATGGTTATGGTATCCCAGATGGCTGCTAAGGTGTTGCTAGGCCATTGCCATGGTATCCCAGGTGGCTCCTAAGGTGTTGCTAAGCTATTGCCATGGTAAGAGCTTTTGGTACTAACTGGGGCGGCACGGTGGCGCGGTGGGTAGCGCTGTTGCCTCACAGTGAGGAGGGCCTGGGTTTGATTCCCCGGCCGGGTGATCAGGGAGTTTGCATGTTCTCCCTGTGTCTGTGTGGGTTTCCTCCGGGTTCTCCAGTTTCCTCCCACAGTCCAAAGACATGCAGTCAGGCCAATTGGACATGCTAAATTACCCGTGAGTGTCTGTCTGCCCTGCAATGGACTGGTGACCTGTCCAGGGTGTATCCTGCCTTCCGCCCAATGACTGCTGGGATAGGCTCCAGCACCCCCCCGCGACCCTGACGGAGAAGCGGCTTAGAAAATGGATGGATGGTACTAACTGCACTGTTATGTAGCTATTTTACTTGACATTTCCAAAACTGGAATTCTGGGTGTTTTTCCCCTTTTCCATATTAAAGTTAAGCCACCAGGAAGGAAAGAATATTGAGAGTCTTGGAAAGTTCTGGTTGCATCCCGTGTCTCTGCTCCAATTCCCATAGCATGCAGAGAAGGATTACACCGCTCTAATCCTGACAAATATGCCGTCAACTCAGGCAAACAGACTCACAGATCTGTTAGCATATGCAGAACTTCATGTGTAGAGCACAGATTTGGAGAATGCTCTCTTCCTTCTTTATCTCCAAACTCTCTCTTAGGTCGAAGCCCTTGTGTTCAAGGAATACTTAAATCAGAATACTGCAAAAAAATGAATGAGAATGAATAGTCATGATTCAGCACTATGCAAATAAGACCATGCTAATTGGATATTACTAGCTTCCATTTGTTTTTAGCCATGATAGTAACAAACATCGGATAAACAAATGTCACTCACCGCTGCACTCAAAACATGTAATTAACAACCATCAAATAAACAAACCTCACTCAGCGCCGCGCTCTAAAGGTGTTATTAACAAACATGTAATAAACAAACGCCGCTCAGCTCCGCCCTCTAAAGGTGTTATTAACAAACATGTAATAAACAAACGCCGCTCAGCTCCGCCCTCTAAAGGTGTTATTAACAAACATCTAATAAACAAACGCCGCTCAGCTCCGCCCTCTAAAGGTGTTATTAACAAACATCTAATAAACAAACCTCGCTCAGCGCCGCCCTCTAAAGGTGTTATTAACAAACATGTAATAAACAAACATCGCTCAGCGCCGCCCTCTAAAGGTGTTATTAACAAACATCTAATAAACAAACGCCGCTCAGCTCCGCCCTCTAAAGGTGTTATTAACAAACATCTAATAAACAAACCTCGCTCAGCGCCGCCCTCTAAAGGTGTTATTAACAAACATCTAATAAACAAATGTCGCTCAGCGCCGCCCTCTAAAGGTGTTATTAACAAACATCTAATAAACAAACGTCGCTCAGCGCCGCCCTCTAAAGGTGTTATTAACAAACATGTAATAAACAAACATCGCTCAGCGCCGCCCTCTAAAGGTGTTATTAACAAACATCTAATAAACAAACGCCGCTCAGCTCCGCCCTCTAAAGGTGTTATTAACAAACATCTAATAAACAAACCTCGCTCAGCGCCGCCCTCTAAAGGTGTTATTAACAAACATCTAATAAACAAACGTCGCTCAGCGCCACCCTCTAAAGGTGTTATTAACAACCATCAAATAAACAAACATCGCTCAGCGCCGCCCTCTAAAGGTGTTATTAACAAACATGTAATAAACAAACATCGCTCAGCGCCGCCCTCTAAAGGTGTTATTAACAAACATCTAATAAACAAACGCCGCTCAGCTCCGCCCTCTAAAGGTGTTATTAACAAACATCTAATAAACAAACCTCGCTCAGCGCCGCCCTCTAAAGGTGTTATTAACAAACATCTAATAAACAAACGTCGCTCAGCGCCACCCTCTAAAGGTGTTATTAACAACCATCAAATAAACAAACATCGCTCAGCGCCGCCCTCTAAAGGTGTTATTAACAAACATCTAATAAACAAACGTCACTCAACGCCGCCCTCTAAAGGTGTTATTAACAAACATCTAATAAACAAGCATAACTCTCCACTGCTGTAAAGGCGTCATTAACAAACATCTAATTAATAACCACTGAATGTTCTTTCTTCTTTAGCTTACTTGTACTTCAGCCATCCTAACTGAGTCATACCACACGCCTGAGGTCACAAGCTCAACAAGCTTGTTTAAACAACATTAGAAACGGCTGCTGTGCTGGTAGTTTTCTATGGACACGGCATTTGGGCTCAAATCCTGCCGTTAGTGACGTAAACATCTTTGTAGTGTTGCCGTGCTTTTCTGTTGACAGCCACCATTCATCTGCATCTGCTCCTGTTATTACATACACTCTGCTGCAGTCTAGTGTAATAAGCTTTGACCTCTGACCCTTTGTTCTGACTGCCGGGCCCGTAGAATAAGAGCTGTGACCTCTGAGTACTAGAGGTTGGGGTCAGGAGGGTCTGTGTGAGAAAACATTCCTGCATGGCTGTGGTGTGAAGAGAAAGTGAAGGTCAGCTGACCCCATTAGAGCAGTGGAGAGCGAAGGAATCTGCAGCACATAGAGAGGCCAAAACATGTATGAGAGACTGAGGGTCTTTATATCTGTAGTAAAGCCATGAAGCCAGTGTTATTATAAGATATTTCTCTGCCAATATCAACTGACACAGATAATCACAATAAATAACTGATCGTTATTATTAACTCAACAGAAGCAAGATGTGGGCTCGATTCTCTCCTCCCTCCCTCTAAAAGATGAAATCTTTAAGTGCTGTTTATCTAGAAGGAGAAGCGGCTTAGAAGAGATGTTTGTGTGTGTGTTTATCTAATGGGGACACTTTTGGTGTCTGCCAGGTCTTCCAGGTGGCTGTTAGGAGCCCCATTTTCCCTGTAGCTTTTAATCTTTTTTCAAAATTCCTGTTATTTTCTATTGTTGTTGCTCAGATTTTTCTTCTTCTTTTTCTCCTGAACATCTTGTTGTGGAGATCATAACTCCTAGAGACACTAGAGTATTTTGTGTGCACCTAGCCAGGCACCAAAAATGATAACTATAGTGAAATAAAACATGTTTTGCCTCATACTTCCTAAACCATTTTTTAAAGAGACAAAATATTTTTTTTCTGATTCCTTGGCTCAAGACAAACTAATGTGCAATGTGGACCGTTTAGCTCCACCTACAGATTTTTCTGTAAATTATTGCACATATTGAGAGTCTGATGGGGTCGAATTTCGGTTCTGATTTATCTTTAGGGGGCACTTTAGCACTCAAAAACATTTAAAAACCACTAAAAATGATATTATACTGTTATTTTGAAGTCTACCTATAAACCAATTGATTCAGTTCAATGAGCTGAATAAGCTGAATAAGGTGGTTTGGCACTCTGTACTTGTCGCCATGGTTGCCTATTAGGCCTAATTGGGCTAATGCATGCTTGGACCCGCTCATTGCCACTTGCAGCTACATTTCCGCTTATTTTTCTTTTGGCTTTCTACTTCCTCTTATCTTACATCTACTCTCAAACATCTCCTTTAGCTACTGAAGATACAATGTGTCAAAGAAAATAAGTGAAAGGGTGGTCTCTGACTTGTGCACAGTGCTGTATGGCGGGGGTCCTGCACTGCCCTCGACCCGCCTCCGTTATCTGCAATCATGTCAGAGCATCTTTACAGTCTATTCATCTGAACACAGAGAGACCGTCTATGACAGTGATTTAAAAAAATACCATCTGTGCCTCACGGGGGTGGGGGGATGACAAGGAGAACGGTTCTATACGAGTTCTAGGTCTCCCGCCCGCTCTCTCTCTCTCTCTCTCTCTCTCTCTCATCAATGCAATTTAAATTGAAAGGCTTACTCATAATTAAATTCCAGCAGGGCTTTTTTCTTTTTTTGATGAAGGAGGTGGGGAAGGGTGGGGGGCCCAGACACATGAATGATGGGATGAAACGGGACGGGTTAAAGTGAAGGACACTGAGCGAAAGGTTAAAGTTCACAGCACAACACCCCTACGGTCCTCTTTAATGGTACAGACCGTCTGGCAGCAGTAAAGCCTTCTGACATTTAAAGAAATGAATTAAAACAAGCAGGAGAGAGAGAGAGAGAGAGAGAGAGAGAGAGAGAGAGAGAGAGAGAGATGGGGAAAGAAAGATATATGGAGAGATAAAGAGAGAGCAAGAGAGTGAGAGAAAAAGAGAACAAGAGAGAAATCTATCATCCCAGGCGCTCCCTGAACTGGCCTTTTCTATTGAGCTTTTAAGGAATTTTAAAAGAATTTTAATAAAAGAAATAAATAATTAAAACAGAGAGATTGAAAAGGAGAGAGATAGACTGTAAAGGAGAGACAGAGTCTGGAACAGAGAAAGAAATAAAAAAGAGAGATAGACAGAGAATGAAAGATAAACAGAGAAAATGAGAGACTAAAAGAGAGCAAGAGAATGAAAGAAACAGACTGAAAGAAAAACTGAATAAAAGAGTGAATGAAAGAATGAAGAGAAAGACAAAGAAAGACAGACTGAAGTAAAGACTGAGAGACAGACTGACCAAGAAAGAGACAGACTGAAAGAGAGAGATTGATGGACAAAAAGTCTGACTGACAGACTTAGAGATGGACAGACTGAAAGAATAACAGATTGCAAGAGAGACTGAAAGATACTGACTGAAAGAGACTGAAAGAAACACAGCCTGGAAGAGAGACAGACTGAAAGAGACAGACAGATTGATAGAGAAAGAGACAGACTGAAAGAGAGAGACAGGCTGATAAAGAGACAGACCGAGAGACTAAAAGAGATGAAAATCGAAAGAAAAGTAGAGAGACAGACAGACTGAAATAGAGACAGGCAGAAAGAAAAAGGGAGACAGACTGAAAGAGAAAGAGAGCGGCGAGAGGAGACAACAGTGAGAGTTGGGCAGAGAAGAGGGGGAGAGAGAGAGAGAAAGACAGACAGATAGACTGAATGAGAGAGAGAGGGGAGGGGAGAAAAGAGTGAATGATGAGATTGGGGAGAGAGAGAGAGAGAGTAAGAGAGAGAGAGAGAGAGAGAGAGAAATCAATTATTCCAGACTTCCCCAAATTGACCTTTCCTCTGCCAGCTGTTTGTTGGCTGAACTTCAAAAGCGGCAACGAGGTCGAGCCTCATAGCTCGCCAACAGAGAGAGAGAGTGAGAGAGATAATCCCACACTTCTTTCTCTTCCTCTGTTCAAATCCATTCTCATCCTTCTTTCTTTCTCTCTCCGACTCAGTGTCACTCGCTTCTGCTCACACTAATCCTGTTACTGCATTCACAGACAGACTCCCCCCCCCCCCCCCCCCACCCCCGCCTGACATTCACACCATCCCTCCTCCCTCATCAGACCCTCAGAGACGGGGTCAGGCCAGAGTGACTGTCGAGAGGCCTTCACCTCAGCACAGAGTGCAGCAGCATTAATATGAGATCACTGACACACACCTGCTCGAAACAATAGACGCTTTGATTATCTATTTATTAGGTGTTATTTAATACAGCTCATATGAAATAGCAACTTTTCGGCACTTATGAAGGAGAATTCCACCACTTTTTCTAAATGTCTGCATAATTAAAGGGTTAAAATGTACAACCCCAGTTCCAGTGAAGTTGGGACGTTGTGTAAAACACAAATATAAACAGAAAACGATGATCTGCAAATCCTTTTCAACCCATATTCAATTCTCCCATTGAAAATGTGTGGCGCATTATAAACAACGGAGCCCCCGGACTGCTGAGCAACTGACGTTATACATCAAGCAAGAATGGGAAAGAATTCCAGCTACAAAGCTTCAACAATCAGTGTCCTCAGTTCCCAAACGCTTATTGAGTGTTGTTAAAAGGAAAGGTGATGTAACTCAGTGGTAAACATGCCCCTGTCCCAACTTCTTTGGAACATGTTGCAGACATCAAATTCAAAATGAGTGAATATTTGAAAAAAACAATAAAGTTTATCTGTTTGAACATTAAATATCTTGTCTTTGTAGTGTATTAAAGTGAATATAGGTTGAAAAGGATTTGCAGATCATCGTATTCTGTTTTTATCTATGTTTTACACAACGTCCCAACTTCACTGGAACTGGGGTTGTAAACAGAGTCGTTTAGAGTGTTCACAGTGGTGGTGACAGGAACCAGACGTCCACCTCTAAAAGCTCCTCACAGAAAGTTATTATAGACAATGGTTATGAATTCATTGCCTGATGTCTGAGACGATCGTTGTGAGACGATCTTGGCCTAAAACTAAATGATTTAAACCTCTTCATGGTGGAGGGACATGTGCAGGACGTTGTGAGGAAAAATAGTCCTAAAAGTTTTTTTTTTTTTTTAATAACTATTTTACCATCATCAACATTACATGCACAAACGTGTGCAGGTTCACTGGTGGCTTTGGATAGTAAATAAACGTCTGTATGTGTTGTAGTCATGGTGACCCCTGGTTCCCATCACCACCACTGCAAAGACATCGGAGTCTCTACATTGAACCGTTTCACCAAACCTCTGTGAATCACGTCTCCAGCTCGGAAATTTGGAATATTCTCCGGAATTCCCCCACATGTTTATGCGAATGTGCAGAAACGGGACCCGGGTCAGTGACACTTCCTTCGTTATTATGACAATATAAACATGTTGAAACATGTTGACGTGGGTGTTGCAGCGTTTCCTCCAGGCCGTCACTGCTTCGTGCTTTATTTGTAATATTTTACCCTGGAAAGCTCCAGCAAAGTCCCCTCTCTGGCCGCACACTGTTAAGTGGTCCATTTCCACCCGGCAGTCCACAAATCAGCTCTGCTGGTCAACAGCCAGCAGACTCCTTCATTGCTCTCCTGGCACGCACTGACTGTAAATGATGCAGACTCACTGACTGAATGACCAGCAGTTTATTAGCAGCACTGATAACTGAGGACACAGAGGCATGTTCACATTATAATGTAAGCGCCATAATTAAGTGTCATTTTTTTGGTCAACAGGTTGATATGCATTGATACATATTGATATTTTATGACTCTGTTTGTATTTACTATTTGTGGTCTGTGTTGTCCATTCATATCCCACACACATACTTGGTCAATAAGAGAAACAAAAATGTAGCATAAATATCGATTAAAACAAATAGTTAAATTATTGTTCCACTGCTGTTCATCGAAACCAAAGTCAGCTCTGTGCATTTATGCATTTGATCAGCAAATTCAAATCTTAATGATAGATTTTAATGGGAAATAATATCGTTATTGAGCCTCTGTTGCCATCTAGAGGCTAAACCGTGTCAAAGCAGGTCAGTCCGGATGAGGCACGATCAGAGGATTAACTGTAACTGTATCTGAACTTGAATACCAAATATGTTAAAATGGGAATTTCCACCAATTTCCCAAAGTTTCCATATTGATATTCCACATCTGTAAACAGAGTCATTCCGAGTGGTTTGGCATTAAATGCTTTGTTCTAAAGATGCTTAGCCAGACAGCATTTTCACAGCGGTGATAGGAACCAGATTGTCAAACAAAATGTTGTAGTCAGGAATGTTGTAGTCATGGTGACCCCTGGTTCCCATCACCACCACTGTACACAACCCTGAGTCTCTACAATCAACCATTTAACACCAAACCACTCTGAATAACTCTCATCTTAGCCACTGAATTTGGGAAAATCAGTGCGATTCCCCTTTAATGAGTCGGCAGTTTGCACTCCGCATTAACTAAAGACTCTGGATAACAGGGATCCATCGGTCTTACGTGACAAAACCTTTAGCAGCTCCACTAAAGAGAACATGCCTGTAAATGTGTAGCAGCTGTTTCTCTGAAACGCATCCTGAGGGACTGGATTAAAGGTATACTCTGCGTTTACGTGTTACACCTATACGTCACATTATGTCCATTTTTTCATCAGCGGGACGCCCTTGACCCTTCAAGTGATGGCGCTAACCATCACATGTTCCATAAATACCCGAAATCTCTCCAATACTCCGTCTAGTTGCAATGGACCTTTTTCCTTATTGTACCTTTAATGTCTGTGTTAGAGGTGCAGCTGCTCAGTAGCTGGTGAGGATGCTAAGTGTGTCCTGTGTGATTGAGTTAGAAGAGTGCAGTAGGACCCCTGGTCCGCCTAGGCTGGTCTCCCAGCACTCAAATCCTGCTTCTTTCAGCTCCTGCACTGCTGCCTGCACCACCGACGGCTCTGTTTCTAAAAAAACAAAAAAACAAACAAAACATACTTCAGGGTTCATGTTGTTCCAGGTGGTTGCTAGAGTTGTGGTACCTTTGCTGGCTGATATGTGATTGCTATGGTATCCCAGGTGGTTGGTAGTACGTATGTGAATTTGAATGTGACGTCAATGAGAGTCAGTACTGGAGGGGTCTATAGTGAAATTTCAGAACATTCTGGAGTTTCACATCCTCCATCAGAACAAAAGCAGTTTTAATGCAAAAACCCCTGTCGTTGTGTCTCGCTCATCATCTGTGTGTGACAGAGATAACGGCACTGATGCTCCCGAAATGACAACCGTGTATGTTATTGACAGCATGCAGGTGGTCCTACAGTTTCCAGCCTGCAGCCCCCAGAGCCCATGGGACAAAGCACTAAATGTCTGTAAGTGTCTCTGCAGTCGTCTGGGAGCTTTTAAACGCATAAAGAAGCGTGTCGCTGTCAGAGAAAGCTCTTAAAGCCTCCTGCTGAGTTTGTTGAAAATGTGACAGGTGCCAAGCTTAGTCTGAATACAAAAGCAGAGTCTGGATGAGCACGAAGAAGAAAACCACAGGACGATGGAGAAGCGCAGATCTGACGTTGTCTATTTTTGCCCAGTTTGATTAAATAAATATTACAGTTTCTGCTCTTACCCCAAATGCAGTCGATCAGCCACGACATGATTGTTGTCTGAAAGCTTCTTTAGTTTAGCTGGACCTACGAGGCTAATGTAGCTAATAAATAATGGAAGCTTTGAGACATATAGACCTGTGGTTGGTTAGTGTAGTGGGTAACACCTCTGCCTTCTACGCTGTAGACTGGGGTTCAATCCCCCACCTGGGCAAACACCCTACACTATACCAATAAGAGTCCTTGGGCAAGACTCCTAACGCTACTTTCGCCTACTTGTGTAAAATGATCAAATTGTAAGTCACTCTGGATAAGAGCGTCAGCCAAATGCCGTAAATGTAAATGTAAATATAGACCTACGAGAAGGGAAACCTGAAGTTGGCTTGACTAAGCCAGATAAAATGCCTGAAAAGTTAAAGCTCTTCTACACAGCCGGTAATTCTTTAAACAACGTAATTGGGTTTATATAGAAATTTCAGGGAGCTGCTAGAGTGTTGCTAGGTGGTTGCTGCAGTATTCCGGGTAGTTGCTAGGCAGGTGCTAAGGAAATTCCAGCTAGGTGTTAGGGTGTTGTTGCTAAGTGGTTACTAAGATATCCAAGGTGGTTGCTGGGATGTTGCTAAGTGATTGCTATGTTACGCCAGGTGGTTGCTAAGATAAGTTGTTGCTATGCTATCTTATGTGGAGGCTGTGTGTTTCAGATGGTCGCATCAGTACTATTAGATGATTGTTACAGTATTCCAGGTGGTTGCCTGGCAGTTGCTATGGTATCTGTGGTGGTTGTTAGGGTGTCGCTATGCGGTTCATATGTTCACAAAGCTGACTTCTAGAGTGAGTATTATTTATTTATATATTATTTTTTCTCTTAAGGCTGATAAAAGTTGCTAATTGGCTGACATGGTGTTCCAGGTGGGTGCTAGGGTATTGCTAGGTGGTTGGTATCATTTCTAATGGTTGCTAGTATGTATGCAAATTTTTACTTAATGTTTATGAGAGATGCATATTATGGCATAATTTGTCACTAACCCATTCCACCTTTCATTTTCTTCCATTGGGGAAACTTGTAAACAAATGTATGAGAAGTGGAACATCTGACTGGTTCAAAAAGCAAAAGCACACTATTCGATGGGTCTAGCTCACAAGTTGTAAGAAGAGGAGGAGAATAATAAAACAACTTTTAAAAAATGACCGAAAAAATGCATTTCAGACTTTACATGTATATTAATGCCTTTTTTTTAATAAAGTATGAAAGTGACTATTATTAGTATTTTTTTTTTGAGGTTGTAAATGGAGCCAGGATGATTTTTTGTGTTTTACAGAGACAGTCAGGCCAATCAGAGCTCTGTTGTCATGGTTACATTCCAAGCTAATGTGAATGATGGTGAGTACCTTAATCTAAAATAGCGACGGTTACATTGGACTTGATGTGAAGGTTCCACTGCGTTAAAAATCATGTCAGTTTTTTTAATTCAAAAGACTGTACTTAGTGTGACCAGGCCTTCATTACATCATTACATCCTTAATAGACTTTATATATATATATATATATATATATATATATATATATATATATATATATATATATATATATATATATATACACTAATCACTGTTGTCCCTGGCGTTGGCATAGCAACAGTGGCCTCTCTATAAAAACAATTACTTTCCATGAATACAAAATGACTTGATTTGAAAATGATTTGTCAATATTCTTGTATCTCAAACAAGCTGATGCTCTCAAAGCATGACACTCTACCAAACAGCATCTACTGCTACCCTAAATGTGAGTCAGTGTCAGAGTCTGTCAGTATATACATGCTAATGAGGACCTTAGGGGGCTCAGCTGCTCCGGCCCCCTCTGCGCAATGGGCCCCAGTGCCCCCAGTGCAAGCCAACATCTCTGACAGATGTCAAAAAGGTAAAGCAGACAACTGGTTTCAATTTTTATTTACCAAACTATGATTTTAAGCTTAATGGCGTGTTCTGAAATGACAGCTGTACATGCGAAGCTCACGCCTTTCATACTTCACGCTCCCTCGGCCCCCCTGCCACTCTGCGCTCCGTTCTAGACTTCTCCTGATTATAATTCCTCATATTACTGCCTTCAGGCATAAACAAAGAGAAACACAGCCTGTTAGCTCAATCAGTCGAGTGACAAACTGCAGCCGAGTCTCTGCTGGGTGCCACCTTACCACGACACACACTCTACACAATAAACAATCAGTCAAAAACCCATTAACACCGGCTAATCTGCTGTCAGTGTCTAATATCGGACAGTCATGAGGCCACCACGCTACAAGCTAGAACATTAGTTATGCTAGAACGAGAATAGATGACTTGATAATTAAATCTCAGTAATAGAATTTTAAATTAGTCTGGCCACTTTATTAGAAACCCCTACCTCCAGCGGCTCTGTGGTCAGAAACTGACCCTTGATGAAGGACTAAAGGATGGCTAACACGCACTGTGCATGAGCAGATGAGTAAAAAGAGGTTTCTGATAAAGTGGCCACTGAATATTCATTATAATGCAAATGTTTTGCAGCCTACGTTGAATTTCTTCTGTAAACATATTATATATAATTACTGTGTAAAGATATTAAAATACATGGTGCACATGATGCTCATGTTACCTGGTCGGAGAAGGGTGATGCCGCAGCCCCCTCCGCCCGCTCCGGTCAGCTTGCTGTGCAGCCCGTGGGCGAGTGTGACCCGACACAGGGTGTCCAGAGACGAGTGACCCACGCCCATCACGTTCAGGTGGTGCTGGTTGATGTCGATCAGGTCCTGAGGGGGGAAAAATGCACATTCGGTCAACAACGCTGGGGCTCATACGGCTGCAAATGATTTAGCTACGCTAAAGCAAGAGAGTCAATAACCAACAGGCTCGTTCTGATTTAAACCGATGCGATGGTTCCTTTGCTAGTAAAAGGTTGGACCCCCTTTTGCCTTCAGAACTGCCTCAATTCTTCATGGCAGACTTTCAACAAGGTGTTGGAAACGTTCCTCAGAGATTCTGGTTGGTTATTTGAGTTCCTGTAGCCTTTCTATCATCTGGTTGTGCATGAAAATCCCAGTAGATCAGCAGTTTCTGAAATACTCAGACCAGCCCGTCTGGCACCAACAACCACGCCACGTTCAAAGCCCCTTAAATCCCCTTTCTTCCCTGTTCTGATACTCGGCCTGCACTTCAGCAAGTTCTCTTGACTACCTCTACATGCCTAAATGCATTGAGCTGCAGCCGTGTGATTGGCTGATTAGCTATCTGTGTTAACAAGCAACTGAACTGTACCTAATAAAGTGGCTGGTGAGTGTAGCTTCACTTTGTAGTTCTACAATTACAGACTATAGTCCATCTGTTTCTCTGTTTACTTTGCAAGCCCCCTTTGAACTTCTGGGCCAAAGTGCAGCCGAAATGAGCTTTTACCCTCATCTAACGCTCTGAACTCTGTTCATGAAGGCCTGAGTGTGTGTATCTTGTGAATTTCTAGCCCAGAAAGTGATATAAACCAAATGTAAGTGGCACTGTGAGGGCTTTACTCTCCTACGTGTTGGTGCACTAGCTAACAATGCGAACGTTGTATATTTGCACATTTGTACCTCCAGGATGTTGTAATGTTTGGTCGAGGCTCCCTCGGTGGCCATATCAGCCAGAGTCTGCTCACAGGCCTGAGATACGGCGTCCACGGAGTCCAGCACCGGGGTCATTACAGAGGGATACTACGGATTAAAGGTGGAATGACTTAGCTAAACGGCTCTCATATACACATCACCCAACATAGCTTTAGCACTGGCGCTGGGAGGCTAATGTAGCTAACAAGTAACGGAAGCTTACACGCCACCAATCAGTACGACGCTAACTGCAGGCCTAAGTCATACAACTTGCCTCAAGCTGTACGGAGCTGTGAAGGAACCTTTACTACACTTGCTGACGCTGCACGCCACAGTGTTCTCTGTATAAATGGACTAAAGGGTTAGCAGGGCTAGCACTGCTAAAAACAATAGCAGCAGCCAATAGCCAGAATTTTGTCTGTACTTTTGTCCATATTTTCCGATTTTTGGTTTCATGGACTAAACACGCACATCTGTTAAGGATGACCGAACAACTCCACATGGCCTGAGGACAATGCATGATGATTTGGGAATTAGCATGCTAATCTGTACACTTGTTAGCTACATTAGCCAAACTACTGAAGTAAATTTCAGACAGCAAACTTGTCTTAGGTTACTGGCTACATTTGGAATAAGGGTAAAATTGCCTATATGTGATTTTTAGGGCAAATTATTGTTTAAAGGAGGGCGGCATGGTGATGTGGTGGGTAGCGCTGTCGCCTCACAGCGAGGAGGGCCTGGGTTTGATTCCCCAGCCGGGTGACCGGGGTCCTCTCTGTGTGGAGTTTGCATGTTCTCTCCGTGTCTGCGTGGGTTTCCTCCGGGTTCTCCGGTTTCCTCCCACAGTCCAAAGACATGCAGTCAGGCCAATTGGACGTGCTAAATTGCCCCTGGGTGTGAGTGATTGTCTGTCTGTCTGTCTACCCTGCGATGGACTGGCGACCTGTCCAGGGTGTATCCTGCCTTCCGCCCGATGACCGCTGGGATAGGCTCCAGCGTATTAATGCTGATTACTGAGGAAGGTACATAAAACCATTTATTCTCTGGTGGTAAAATAAAGACTTCAGATTAACAGATGCTAATTACCAAACCGTGGCGAACAGCACAGACCAGCGTGAATTCCATGCTTAAGCTGGTTTATGCTGGTCACCCAGCATGGTCATGCTTGTTGACCAGCATACCAGCATATAAAACACAACATATGCTGACCATCCTTGCTGGTCCGTGCTGTTTTTTCCGTGCACGGCCGGCTGGGGCGTCTGATGTATTTTCATTTTTTATTTTTCTCTCTCCACCCCAGACATCACAGAAGCAAAGTCGACCCACAGACTACCTGCTGCTGTTACCAGGGCAACGGGGCACAGGGGACTTCGTCTGGAGCTTTTCTAAAAGGCACTCAGGAGCCCCTGGAGTGCCCCCCTCCCCACCACACACACACACACAGAGCCGCAGGTGATTATGCTAATTGCAGTGTAAGGGTGTGAAATCACAGGAGGAAGCTCGAGGGTCTTCGGCACCTTGTTAATTTTGTCCTTCACTCCAGAAACCAGAACCTTGGTGCTGCGCGGCACTTTAGTGTTGGTGAGGAGGATCCTGAGCGTGGGCACCCTGAGGACGGGATTAAGAGCGATTATCAGGAGAACACGCTGTGGAGGAAATGATCTCAGAACAGAAACACAATGTGGTGAAAATCAGTGTGTGGAACGGTGGACTGAAGCCCATCACTCTCTGAAGAGGGTCATTTACTGCCCTTCATCAAAAACACAGTCAGTGATCAGCCTATCAGAGTGAAGGGAGCAGTGAGGGGACGGGGCCTACACTGCGGACACACTCACACTCATAACTACTTTTTTCTGAAGAGCTTATAAATGGAACAGGTCGTCATTTTTGAGGTTTATTTTTCAATTTGAATTTATTTTTGAATGTGTGTTAATTTTTTAACAAACAAAATATCAACATTTTAACTGAATTTAGACCTTTGTAATCAATAAACGTATCAAACCGGAGATGATGTATTCACTAATGCACACACACACACACACACACACACACACACACACACACACACACACACAAACTCTTGCATATATGCATGCGTGTTGGCACCAAATTATGCGTTGATATTCTAAGTGAAAATGAGTCACACATCCTCTACAGACAACACACCTGCACATTTTAATACAACATTACTTTTAATTTACGGAATTTAATGTATTGGAAGTATAAAACATGTTTTCAAACTTTTACACAGACCACATTTTATGGCACGTTTTACATTGTGTGTATGTATATACACACACATACATACACACACACACACACACACACACACACACACACACAAAACCCCAATTCCAGTGAAGTTGGGACGTTGTGTAAAACATAAATAAAAACAGAATACGATGATTTGCAAATCCTTTTCAACCCTTATTCAACTGAATCCACTACAAAGTCGAGATATTTAATGTTCAAACTGATGTACAGCTTCAGCTGTTCAACAGTCCGGGGTGTCCGTCATCGTATTTTGTGCCTTCATAATGTGCCACATATCTTCAATGGGAGACGGTCTGGACTGCAGGCAGGCCAGTCTAGTACCCACACTCTTTTACTACGAAGCCATGCTGTTGTAACACGTGCAGAATGTGGCTTGGCATCGTCTTGCTGAAATAAGCAGGACGTCCCTGAAAAAGACGCTGCTTGGATGGCAGCAGATGTTGCTCCAAAACCTGTATGTACCTTTCAGCATTAATGGTGCCTTCACAGATGTGCAGGTGACCCCTGCCATGGGCACTAACACACCCCCACACCATCAGAGATGCTGGCTTTTGAACTTTGCGCTGAAAACAATCCGGACAGTCCTTTTCCTCTTTGGCCCGGAGGACACGACGTCCATGATTTCCAGAAACAGTGTGAAGTGTGGACGCGTCAGACCACAGGACACTTTTCCACTCTGCGTCAGTCCATCTCAGATGAGCTCGGCCCAGAGAAGCCGGCGGCGTTTCTGGGTGGTGTTGATATGAGGCTTTGCTTTGCATGGCAGAGTTTTAACTTGGGAATATCCGTTACAGAATGATGTCTGTTTTTAACGCAGTGCTGCCTGAGGGATCGAAGGTCACAGGATCAGTGTTGGTTTTCTGCCTCGCCGCTTACTTGCAGAGATTTCTCCAGATTCTCTGAATCTTTTGATGATATTATGGACTGTAGATGATGAAATCCCTAAATTCCTTACAGTTGCACGTTGAGAAACGTTGTTCTTAAACTGTTGGACTATTTGCTCACGCAGTTGTTCACTAAGTGGTGAACCTCGCCCCGTCCTTGCTTGTGAACGACTGAGCCTCTCAGGGATGCTCCCTTTATACCCAGTCACTCACCTGTTTCCAATTAACCTGTTCACCTGTGGAACGTTCCAAACAGGTGTTTTTGACCATTCCTCAACTTTCCCAGTCTTTTGTTGCCCCTGTCCCAACTTCTCTGGAACGTGTTGCAGGCATCAAATTCAAAATGAGTGAATATTTGCAAAAAACAATAAAGTTTATCTGTTTGAACATTAAATATCTCGACTTTGTAGTGTATTCAATTGAATATAGATTAAAAAGGATTTGCAAATCATCGTATTCTGTTTTTATTCATGTTTTACACATCCCAACTTCATTGGAATTGGGGTTGTAACACACACACACACACACACACACCCACACATACATATATAAAACGGAAACTGTATTTTTCAGTACTCCATTTGTGGGAACATACTAATAATAAATAATCCATAAACATCCAGAGTTCTTAGCGTTGTTCTGCTTTACAATTTAAATGTAATTATGCTTTAAGCCTCTTACCTGCTCAGTGGAGTTATCATCCCAGCATGGTACCTCAAAACACCCCCTAAAACACACATATACAAACACATACACACTTACACAGCATGAGGCATCGTCAGACTTTCCAAACACACATAATGCTGACATAATTATTACAGCAAATCACAGCAAATTACAGCATAGTTGCTGTTATTATATAAAAAAACCCTGTTTCAGATTCAACAGCAAGGAATAGTAGCCTTAAAAGAGTTCCACCAATGCTCATACCTAACCAGCTTCTCAAGACTATTTGCTGGTCAGGGCAATTCAGCTGATGTTTAACTCCTGAGCATGTTTTGTAAATGAACTCACACATAGGCATTAAATCCGTCGCTGCTATCCAAAAAAAACTTGATCTCCATTTTGTAATTTTAACTATTTTTTTTTTATTTTAAAATGCCAACTGACCTTAATAATGTGTTAAAATTTCAGGATGACTGGACCCACAGAAATGCTTCAAAATTACTTGGGGAAAAAATGTGACATTAACTTCCATTTAAAGTCAAGCACGTTTCCTTTTCCTGTAAAGTTACCACTTTAGAAATACAAAAGCAACGACTAGCACATCTGTAATAGGAACCTCTCGGACGACTGGGACCAACATACAGCCTTCTGTATCAATCCTATTATTCGGCACGTTTCTGTTTTGCATACTCTACAACATTTGACTCATGAAGAGTTCGATCAAAGATCTAAACATGGAAAAACTGCAATATGAACTGAAGGAGTTCCCCAGGGTTCAGTATTAAGAACCCCTGAGTTATTATGCTAACTGACAGCAGCAGCCTCACCCCATGTGCTCACTGCATTGTCCACTCCAGACGGGTTTCCGTGGATGATCTTCTCACCCTGAAACGCCCACTTATTGATCAGCTCCAGCTCCGCATCGCTCCACCTCAAACACACACGGCCAACATGACCACGTCACAAACAGTCCTTCTGAATGTGTTTTTGTGATTGTGTTTTGCAGCAGGATTAGTTTGAAATGGGGAGGTTCTATATTCAAACTGATTATCCTTAGTTTGTAATGATTTGATTTAAAATTATTTGATTAATATTTGTACAGTGAGTTTAATCCAGTATGATTGTGTGTGCAGGTTTAGTCTTACTGTAATATATGTGGAGTGATTTTAATCCAGTGTGAATCTGCAGTGTGTAGTTTTACAGTTTTACTGTAATATATGTGGAGTGATTTTAATCCAGTATGAATCTGCAGTGTGTAGTTTTACAGTCTGACTGTAATAATTGTGGAGTGATTTTAATCCAGTATGAATCTGCAGTGTGTAGTTTTACAGTCTGACTGTAATAATTGTGGAGTGATTTTAATCCAGTATGAATCTGCAGTGTGTAGTTTTACAGTCTGACTGTAATAATTGTGGAGTAATTTTAATCCAGTATGAATCTGCAGTGTGTGTAGTTTTACAGTCTGACAGTAATAATTGTGGAGTGATTTTAATCCAGTATGAATCTGCAGCGTGTAGTTTTACAGTCTGACTGTAATAATTGTGGAGTGATTTTAATCCAGTATGAATCTGCAGTGTGTAGTTTTACAGTCTGACTGTAATAATTGTGGAGTGATTTTAATCCAGTATGAATCTGTAGTGTGTGTAGTTTTACAGTCTGACTGTAATAATTGTGGAGTGATTTTAATCCAGTATGAATCTGCAGTGTGTAGTTTTACAGTCTGACGGTAATAATTGTGGAGTGATTTTAATCCAGTATGAATCTGCAGTGTGTGTAGTTTTACAGTCTGACTGTAATAATTGTGGAGTGATTTTAATCCAGTGTGAATCTGCAGCGTGTAGTTTTACAGTCTGACTGTAATAATTGTGGAGTGATTTTAATCCAGTATGAATCTGCAGTGTGTGTAGTTTTACAGTCTGACTGTAATAATTGTGGAGTGATTTTAATCCAGTATGAATCTGCAGCGTGTGTAGTTTTACAGTCTGACTGTAATAATTGTGGAGTGCTTTTAATCCAGTGTGAATCTGCAGTGTGTAGTTTTACAGTCTGACTGTAATAATTGTGGAGTGATTTTAATCCAGTATGAATCTGCAGTGTGTGTAGTTTTACAGTCTGACTGTAATAATTGTGGAGTGCTTTTAATCCAGTGTGAATCTGCAGTGTGTAGTTTTACAGTCTGACTGTAATAATTGTGGAGTGATTTTAATCCAGTATGAATCTGCAGTGTGTAGTTTTACAGTCTGACTGTAATAATTGTGGAGTGCTTTTAATCCAGTGTGAATCTGCAGTGTGTAGTTTTACAGTCTGACTGTAATAATTGTGGAGTGCTTTTAATCCAGTGTGAATCTGCAGTGTGTAGTTTTACAGTCTGACTGTAATAATTGTGGAGTGCTTTTAATCCAGTATGAATCTGCAGTGTGTAGTTTTACAGTCTGACTGTAATAATTGTGGAGTGCTTTTAATCCAGTATGAATCTGCAGTGTGTAGTTTTACAGTCTGACTGTAATAATTGTGGACTGATTTTAATCCAGTATGAATCTGCAGTGTGTAGTTTTACAGTCTGACTGTAATAATTGTGGAGCGATTTTAATCCAGTATGAATCTGCAGTGTGTAGTTTTACAGTCTGACTGTAATAATTGTGGAGTGATTTTAATCCAGTATGAATCTGCAGTGTGTAGTTTTACAGTCTGACTGTAATAATTGTGGAGTGATTTTAATCCAGTATGAATGTATTGTGTGTTACCTGGCTGTGTTCTGCTGCTGTATGAGGGGGGTGGAAATGGTTCCTCTGGCTGAAAGCAGAGCAGCAGACAGACACACACTGAAAGCAGCACTGGAGCCCAAACCTGCACCTGTGGGCAGCTCTGACCACACACACACACTCAGACTGGGCAAAACCCTCAACACAACACACACAACATCCTGTATAAGCATGACACATTTACATTCATTCAGAACAACTACGATGATATAAACTGAGTCTGTTCTACAGTTTCTCACTAGACTGAACGAATGACTGGGGCTTCTAACTGGCTGTTTTCAGATTTGCTGACAGTTGTTGTGTATTTACATTTATTATCATTATTGTAGGAAAAGGAAAAATGTAGAAACACAACTAGATATGGACCAATACTTACTCTGCGTCTGCAAACACGCTCAGGTAGATGTAGAGGAAGGCCAGAACTGCCATGCTTCTGGTGTCGGTGGAGCCGTCAGTAATGGCCATAAACTCTCGCAGCCTCTTCACCAGGTTTGAATCCAGCTCACTGGAGCTGCAGTCAGCTGAGACAAAAAGTATGAACAAAGTAAAGTATGGGTCAAGAACATGGGAAGGAATTCAGCTTTGGGCTAAATCTTTATTTTTCCCCCTGGTTGGCCTGGATGGGGACTCTGAAGGGAAATATGACTGTGAGACTCCTGAATCACATCCTACGACATCCTTACCTTTCCAGCCAGACAGTAGGGACTTCAGAGCTGTAATGTCCCAGGACAGGAAGGTGTCAATATTAGGGAGATTGACGCACACTTTACCAGCGGATGTGGCCTGCAGGCGCAGATACGTGCGCAGGTTCAGGCTTACGGCCAGAGCCACCTGTTCACAAACAGAGAGATCAAAAACTTCAATTTAGTGTTGATCACTGAAATTCTGACATCATGAGACACTTTTAAGTGTGCACTCACCTTCCCATGAACCACTGCATGCTCACCATGCAGGATGGACTTGCCTGGGGCCGAAATGTAGCGTTCTCTCGCGTGCATCTTGAATATTAATATTTACGCATGTGCAGCGCTGGAACAGAAGTGAGGTTCACCAGATAAGAGTAAACTGAACCAGCTGGGTGAACTGAACAGTAAAGTTAAGAGGTTAAGAGGCGAACATGCACAGTTACCCTACCATAACAGTTGAGGGGAAACTCCACCACTTTTTCAAAAATGTTTGTGTAATTAAACAGCTAACAGATCAAGGAAGTCACTGAGGGTGGCTTGGTTTCGTGTGAGATGCTCTGGGGTTTTTTCAGAACTATTCACAGTGGTGGTGATAGGAACCAGACATCCACCTCTAAAAGCTCCCTCACAGAAAATTACTACATGAAACGGACGTTGTTTTAAGGCAGTTTTGCGATAACGTTTTTGGTCTGAAACGTTTGATTTTAATCCATTCGTGGTGGAAGGACACGTGTGAGGCAAAACAGTCCCCAAAGAAAACTTGGTGCATCAGATTCATGACTAATTTGCCATCAACAACTCAGAGAGCTCATGTAGATTAAAGGTTATGAGTTTAGATAGTAAATAAAACGGCTGTGCTTCTCTTGTAAGCCAAGCCACTCTGAGTGGCCATGTATTTACATCCCATTCACTGACCGTTAGGAAATTTTAGAAAATTTGGTGGCGTTCCCCTTCGCCGTGGTACTGACTTCCACAGCAAAACCGACGGGAACAGCGCGAGCACGGGGTCTACAGCCATGTCACTTCAGTTAGCACTCACCGCAGAGCGCCCTCGCGTCGCATTAACCCAGAAAGAGTGAATTTACACGCATGAAAACGCACATAAGTCGGCGGAAAGGCGGTCAACAGGTCCGCTCGTCTTCCCTCTGCAGGTCATCTCACTCCGCAAACTCGCTCCACACGCCCAGTGACGTCAAACAGCCTGCCGAGCGGGCCAATCAGAGCGCGACTCTCCGCGCACCGATCGCCCAACATCCAATCACAAGCCAGATTCCCGCTCGCACCGTCATCGGGCGACTTAACGCCCCTGCCAGCCCCCTGTACGGGTAGCGACGGAGGCCAAACGTAGTGACTTGTAAACACAGACGTCTCTAGAATGGCGTTGTGAAATTGAGCTGAGAGGATCATGGCAGCGGCCGCGGCTCGCTGTGCGCAGCTCCGCTCCGTCCTCCGACCGGCGGCGTGTGTGCGGGCGATACAGCCCCCCGGTGGAGGGGAGAGAAGGTAGCTCGATATCTGACTTCCCAGAGTGAAGCCAAGCCTCGCTGCTGTCAGTCTGCGGCGAGGCTATGTCGGCCTTTCCGTTCCACCTTAACTGGTGTAGCTGTCGCGCCGTGACGGGCGGTGGATAGAAGAAGCTGCTGCAACATTTAAGGTGGAACGGAGAGTTCGATAAGAAGCTCGCACCTAGTGTTTTCCTTACTTGCTCCTAGACAGGCACATTACTGAGCCCAACTGGGTGGTTCTGCTAGAACTAGATCACTGAATTGTTGTGCTGTTTGTGCTTTAGACTAAATACACCACCCATATATATGAGTTTATAGATCTGTCTGTCTATATCTGTATACATGACCACTGTGTAGTTCTACAGTTACAGACTGTAGTCCATCTCTTTCTCTGATAGTCTGTTACCCTGTTCTTCAGTGGTCAGGACCCCCATGGACCCTCACAGAGCAGGTACTATTTGGGTGGTGGGTCATTCTCAGCCCTGCAGTAACACTGACGTGGTGGTTAGTGTGTGTTGCGCTGGTCTGAGTGGATCAGACACAGCAGTGCTGCTGGAGTTTTTAAACACCTCAGTGTCGCTGCTGGACTGAGAATAGTCCACCAACCAAAAATATCCAGCCAGCAGCGTCCTGTGGGCAGCATCCTGTGACCACTGATGAAGGACTAGAGGATGACCAACACAAACTGTGCAGCAGCAGATGAGCTGTCGTCTCTGACTTTACATCTACAAGGTGGACCGACAAGGTAGGAGTGTCTAATGGAGTGGACAGTGAGTGGACACAGTGTTCAAAAACTCCAGCAGCACCGCTGCGTCTGATCCACTCGCACCAGCGCAACACACACTAATACACCACCACGACGTCAGTGTTACTGCAGTGCTGAGAATGATCCACCACTCAAATAGTACCTGCTCTGTGAGGGACCATGGGGGTCCTGACCACTGAAGAACAGGGTAACAGAGTAAAGAGAAACAGATGGACTACAGTCTGTAACTGTAGAGCTACAGAGTGCAGTTCTATATAAATATGTCTTACCATTGATACTCTCCTACTTTTCTGAGGCAGCTATACCACAAAATCTGAAGACCGGATTCCGAAGATATACACCAAAACAGGAGATAAAGGTTTTCCTAACATCTTTTGGCCTTATACATGCATAACATGCCATGAAACGTTCCATTTCACAACATTTCTGACAAATGCTCCCCCATTTAAAGCAAAGTGGGTTCTGTTGTTTCCATTTCACCAGGCTTTTCTAGCACATTCACCGGAGAGAGGAGGCCGAAGGAGGACCACATATTTGAAGCTTTGGGAACAACAGATGAGCTGTCATCAGCCATAGGGTGAACACCACAGGAGTGCATGGCTCCACATGTTCTAAGCTTTCATGATTATAAGTCTAATTACAAGGTAAAGTCCTGTATGTGTCCTCTTTCAGGCTGGCCAGAGAGTTTTGCCTTGAGAAAGGACATTCCTTCACAGATCAGCTAGACAAGGTGTGTATGTATTTAAGGTGTGTGTGTATTTAAGGTGTTTTATGTTTTATTTAATGTGTTTAATGTATTAGAGCAGATTGGAGGGCAGTTTCTTGGATGTGTTCACACTTTGCCTTTTCCTCATGCAGATCCAGTGTGTGCTGCAGGATGTGGGCTCCAACATTGCAACTCCTCGCTCGTCAGCCAGAGAGAGTCACATCAGTATGTAGGGCTTAACGTGAAGCCGTGTGCAGTCATTCATGTCCAGTGGAGTCCAAAGTTTGCCTTCTTTAGTTTTGCACTGAAGTTAAAAGGCTAATGTAGCAATAATGTAATACAAATCTATGTCATTGAGGTTTGGTACTACTTATAATATTTCTGAATGGTCTAAAAGTAGTTTGTTTATTATTAGTTAGTTCATAATTGCTTTAAAAACCACTAATTAGCAGTTATAACACATTAATAGAAGGGCAGAAGTGAGCTGTTATATCTGAGGAATATGATGATGTGGTTACGCTGACCTAATGAGGGGTCACTATTAGACAGACAACAGGTCACTGTTACCCTTTTCATTCATGTGTTGTAAATGCTTGCTAATGATTTTAAGGTCTTTATTAATTAGACAACCCTTGATAATGTCGTTTTAAACCATTTAACGCAACATTTAAAGTGGCACCACTGTTATTATATTAGCCTTTTGTCATATCTGCTCAATAGCAGAACCTTTTTTTGGTGCCATATAGAACTGTCTTCAAAAAATGCCATATCTAGAACCATGTACAGCACATTCTCCAACAATCCGAGGAACCATTTCACAGAAACTGACAGTTACCTCTATTAACTCCACACGGTTTGCGGCGAGTGTGCAATGATGTAGGGACGCAGTTAACACCGTGCTAATTGGTGGGCTTCCATTACTTGTTAGCTACCTTAGCCTTGTAGCTCCAGCGCTCAAACGGAAGATTTCGACCCCTGAGGTCCCCTTACTTACCAAAAAGAGTCGTAATTGGGGCAGTCGTGGGCTGGAGGTTAGGGATCCAGCCTCGTGACCGGAAGGTCGCCGGTTTGATCCCCAGAGCCGACAGTCCATAACTGAAGTGCCCTTGAGCAAGACACCTAACCCCCAACTGCTCCCCGGGCGCTACGGATTGGGCTGCCCACCGCTCCGGGCAAGTGTGCTCACTGCCCCCTAGTGTGTGTGTGTGCTCACTAGAGTGTATGTGGTGTTTCACTTCACAGATGGGTTAAATGCGGAGGCGAAATTTCCCCGTTGTGGGACTAATAAGGGTCTCTTAAATTAAATTATTAAATAATTCATTCTTGTGAGACTATTTCCCAACCGCTCTTCATCCCAGACAGGTAAACAGGCTGTCTACATTGCTGTGCCTTTAAGACCGATATATGTAAATGAGCTCCTCTCTCAATGCCTGCCTTGTGTTGTGCAGCACAGACTGAAACACTCCTTATAACTTCAGTGTGAGTGAGCGGGGCTAAACTGCTGTAGGCTGAGTAGGTGGATATATGGGGAGTAAATGGTTATATGAGCCCTTTAAATCGTCCCATGTGTCTTTCTAGCCATGTAACCCGTGTATTTTTTTTGTAAACCCTGTTGGAAACAGCAAACCACTGAAGGCTTCCGCAGCATTTGTTGTTGTTTCAGTCAGTGTTTTCTTCTCATTCTAATCCAGAAAAGACGAAGTTCAGCAGTCAGCCGGTAGC
This sequence comes from Pygocentrus nattereri, assembly GCF_015220715.1. Classification (NCBI taxonomy): domain Eukaryota; kingdom Metazoa; phylum Chordata; class Actinopteri; order Characiformes; family Serrasalmidae; genus Pygocentrus; species Pygocentrus nattereri. The sequence goes on from NC_051230.1 coordinate 32,008,790, forward strand.
AGAGCTGGAGAGCTGGATTGATTCCTACACAGAGGAGCTTCCTCCGCTCACCAGCTTCATACTGCCTGTGAGTTTGTTTGCACCACCATGTGAGCTATGCATGTTTACTGTGGTGAATTTTTGGAGTTTATAACACTGTAATTAACACGGTGACATACATAGAGTGTATAAAGGGCACAGAAAAGGAAAAAAAATGGTTAAAATGTGACAAATATAATTTTCCGCACAAGCATACATTAAGCCTTTTTCTAGTTTAAGCCTTGTTGAGTCCAGGCTTAAGCTTAAAGGGCAATTCCATTGATTTCTTAAAAAAAGAGGGAAGTTGCTCTTTAATATGAGTCTAAAGAACCAGCTCTTTATATAATAATTAACCCCAGAAGGACATTAGTATTGTAGGACTGAGATTAAGTAAGTAGTAGGAAAAACGGGAAAGCACCAGTAGTGCTAAATAGCACTATCAGAATTTAGATGAAGAAGTTTGGTATTCAGTGTTTCACTGCACTAAATGCAGCTGTAAGGGACTAATTCTGCTCTCTTTGTAGTGAAACATGCAGCTTTTACTGCCGACAACACAAACGATATACTCAGAAAAGCATATTGAGATCTAATTCATCACAATAATGATAAAATATCATGTTGCCCACCACTAGTGATGCAGGTCTTATGGTGGAAGATGCATGTTTTGGCTGTGTTTGCTGTTTTATGGCTTTATTGTGAGAAAATGGTGCTCAGTGTGTCTTCATAGCGTCTCTTGTCCTCTAACTGTGGTTGACATTCTGCAGTCTGGAGGGAAGAGCAGTGCTGCACTGCATGTTGCCAGAGCTGTGTGTCGGCGGGCCGAGCGCTGGTCAGTCTCTCTCTCTCACACACACACACACACACACACACACACACACACAAACACACACACTTGTAAGAGTGTACAGTATATTTATAGCTTCACAGTGTAGAATAATTCTCAGACCCAGATTAAGTTCAGACTGAAATGAAACAGTGATTTGCCGTTAGTGCTGCAGTTTAGTCCAAGACTAAGACTAAGATTAAGTGACCCTTAACGATCCCACAACAGGGAAATTTCACCTTCGCATTTAACTCATCACACTAGGGGGCAGTGAGCACACTTGACTGGAGTGTTGGGCAGCCCAATCCGCAGCGCCCGGGGAGCAGTTGGGGGTTAGATGTCTTGCTCAAGGACACCTCAGTCATGGACTGTCGGCTCTGGGGATCGAACCGCGACCTTCCGGTCACAAGGCTGGTTCCCTGACCTCCTCCAGCCCATGACTAGGCTTAATCTATGTCTGGGATCCTGTTTACAGAGTTTAAATGTGATCACTTTCACTGTTTCCAGCATCTTTGAAGAACCTATAAATCACCACTGACCCTTTTCTCTGTGTTTCTCTGCAGTGTGGCTCCTATAATCCGCTCCGGTGAGGCCGACCCTGATGTGGGCAAGTATCTCAACAGGTAAACCACTGAATTCGTCCCACTGACATCTTCTTCTGCATTCACTTTAGCAGTAAGCTAAACCACTCACACGGGTGGTTGTAGTCATATACAGTCGAGTGCAAAAGTTTGAGCTCCCCCAGCCAAATGACATGTTTTTGTAGAGTTTCTAAGTGAACACGACAGATCCTCTACAGACAGCACGCATAAATATGGCCCTTTTCAATGTACTTATTGAAGTATGAGTTTTATATGTCAACTTCAGCAAATAAACAGTTATTGTGCTTTAAAATGTGTAGAGAACACGTTCACTTAAATTAGACGTGCCGTTTGACCAGAGGCCCAAACTTTTGCACAAGACTCTATACATTTCACACACTCTACACTCTTAAGAAAGATGGTTCTTCATGGTTCTCTAGGGAACAAAAATGGATGTAGAACCATGGACACTCAAAAACCTGCATGATTAAATGTGCTGGAGATGGTTCCATATAGCACCTTTTTGAAAAGGGTTCTATGTAGCACCAAAAATGGCTCTGCTATTATTACAAGCTTCACATCATGTGAACTGTAGCAGAACCCTTTCCAAAAAGGTGCTACGTAGAACCATCTACAGCACATTCTCCATCAGTCTGAAGATCCCTTTCATGATGCACAGAAGCCTTTAATCGGGCAAAGGGCTAGTTGAGTGTTCATGGTTCTATATAGAACAGTTTCCTTCACTAAAGAACCCCTGAAGAACCTTCTTTTTAAGAGTGTAGTGTCCAGATGTTTACCACTAACATGCAAGAGTCCCTGAGAAAACTGGCATGAGTTTAATTAGAAATGAACGCGAGATTTGATGATCATCGCTTTGTTCGGCTGTTATTCTGCTTCGTTTCAGTCAAAGAGCTGCTAAACTAGTTTATTACTATATGCATTATTTCATTTTTGACACAGTTCTTTATTGGTTGAGTGCAGTGACTGTCGCATTGTTTGTAAACCTTGCTGGTTTGAATGAACTGAAATGCTAAAGCTTTGTTGTCCTGCTGCTCTTCGTTCAGGCTGAGTGATTACCTCTTCACTCTGGCCAGATACGCAGCGCTGAAAGAGGGAAACAGTGAGAGGATCTACACGAGACCTGAAGGAGGATGTGTCTGAAATCCTGCACTTTCTTCCTCTGCCCTCTTCACATTTATCAGTGCGTTAAAAGCACAGCGATTCACTGCTCGTCTCCCAAGAAATTAGAAATAAAGGTTTTTTAATACACTTTCTGGTATCAGTTTTATATCATTCATTGACTTCATTTTGAATCTTCCCCAGCTGAAATTAAGTTGAAAAAGTAGAAATGCTATTTGTACAACTGAATTTTTTGTAGTATTTAATGTCCAAATTTCTAACATTTCCGAATTTTCAATGTCGCAAGTAGAGATTATATATGTTCTCAGGCAAGATTTCAGTTACTAGTACGAATTCCTGGCTTGTACCTTTCATTTTAATGTAAGAAACCAATTTGATTAATATTAATTACGTTGTAATATGTGCTGATTGCTAATCAAAAGTGAAAATGGTATTCTGACATGTTGGAAATCCCAGAAGTAAATGTTTGTTTCACTGCTGAAATTGATACCTCATATCTCCATTTTTCTCGTTTTTTTTTAGTTTTTATCAGAATTTGAAAAGGCATGTTGCCCTTTACGTTGTGTATAAATTTCATGATGAATGGAAGAAAAGAAATGGTCCAAAATGACTTGACAATATGTCTGGTTCCATTGACTTGCATTAAAAGTAAAGTAGGTTTTTTCCTTCTCCTGTAAAGTTACTATTTTGGAGATACAAGTTTTTTTTCCTCGACATCGTTATGCTAAATGGCCTGTTTTCCCTTTGAACATAATATTGCGATGAAAAAATGCTGAAGTATAACTTGTATGCTAAAATATAATTCCTATTTAATAACATTTTATATTTTTTCACCAGTGTTCAAAGTCTGCACATGCTCAAGTGGAATCCTTTAGCAGATATAAATCTAAACCATCAAACAAGTTGAGCTTTGGTGGAGCCACTAGGAGGCACTCCAGGACCAAGTATTCCACTTCCATTTGAGTTTTCATTCCCTGTGTTGATATATATTTAAAAAAAATAACAATACAGTAAGAAAAAGAAAAAACTCTTTGAGCAACAGTAACAACATTTTAAGAGAGATTAATAAAAAATATTTAAAATGGGAGGCATTTTTAATTAATATGAAAATTCATTAGGAAAATGTGCCATAACTTTTGCACAGGCCAAATTTGATGTTGTATTCTTTCCCGTATGTTAAATTTAGCAAATGAAAACAGAACACTTCCCGCTTTGTAACAATGCTTATACATTTTTTATAAACTCCAGTAATACTTCATAAATTCTTTGGTGACTTATAAATATGTAGTTTCACAAGTGTAGCTTTTTGGTATATTTCCTTTTAAATGGACAGTAGTCTATAAAGCACCTATAAACCTCATTAATAATTAGAAAACTTTATAAACATTCAATATCATTAAAACCACGAGTGAATGAAGTATGTTATCTTTATTATAAATCAAATATATATCAGGAATTTTCATTATTTTGGGAGCACTAAAAAGGCACAGACACATTATTATTAATAAATCATTCAAATGTTTCATCCTTTAATTTCTGTAAAATTTTTTTAAATCTTCATTTTTTAAATTGCTCTTAAATTCTAAAAAGTAATGTTACAATAACAAGATTTATTTTAAGTAAGAAAAAGTGTTTTGTCCAAATATGATCAGAATACATAAGTGACACCTAATTAACTTTGGCAGGAAGCAATAATAAAACATACAGGAAAAAAATCACAGTAGAATTACAGTAAATTTCTGCATTACTTTCACAGTAATTTACTGAACCATATCAACAGTAAATTGCAATAAAAGAAATTGTACACTATGAATGTACAGCTACCTGCCTTTAACTGTTCACTTACTGTAGTAAACTACAGTCAACGGTAAGGTCCTGTATTTTTACATAAAATTTACATTACATTACATTACATTTTAATGTATGTATGTAAAAACAGCTTTTTCCCACCTCTAAATATGTTAATTAATCTTAGCTTTATTGATATTAAAGGAAAAGATAATAATAAAACAAAATCAATTTACACATTTATTTACATTCATGTTTTGCCCTGTACATGCATAGAATATCTCACTTATACATTCCTTGTAGTTTAACTCAGGTCATGTAGTACCAATAAAAAATCACAAATTTTTGTCAAAATGTCAATTTTCCAGCATTTAAAAACACCCATAATAAAGCAGCAAATAAATCTAATAAAAAGGTTATAAGCATATTTATAACAATATAAGAATACAGGCTTCATTAAATGTGTGTATAAAAAAGCGTCTAAAATAATATATGAAATGTCCTAAAATAAACATTAAAAGTTAAATGGTTTCTTCATCTGTTGGGTATAGTGAGCATTTAGCATAGTTTATTGCAGCTCTTCTATCTTTGCCTGTTAAATTTGTGTTTTTACCCCATGGTCTTCTTTAGAATCAGCTGCTGTAATAAAACATGAAGAGCAATTAAAAAAAATCATTAAGTAAACTAAAAGCATATTTAAGGTGCAGTATACTTCTCTTTTTTGTAATTCTGTCTCAAAATTCTCCAAACCCAATATCTCTTTACAGAGTCTGTACATCATACACACATAACATGAATTTTTACTTATTAAAAATAAAGAAAAAGGGCCCATTTAATATAAAAACCCAATTCCACGCTGGGACAGTGATTAAAATGCTAATAAAAATGAGTTTTTTACTTCTTTGGCCCAGAAAACACAACATCCATTATTCCCATAAACAGTCTGAAAAGTGGACTCATCAGATCACAGCACACGTTTCCACTGAACTTCAGTCCATTTCAGAGCTCGTGCCCAGAGAAGTGGGCAGTGTTTCTGGACTTTGCCACTATTTCTTCCTCTGTGCATAACTTGTATTTGTGATGCAGCGACGTTCAGTGTTTACTGACAGCCATTTGTCAAAGTGTTCCTGAGGCCAGGTGGTGATACCCATCATTGAAGCATGCTGGGTTTAATGCAGTGCCATCTGAGGCCTTGTTTTCTCCAGAATCTCTGAATATTATGCATCATAGAGAGTTAATTACCTCAAATCCTGACAAACACTCCTTTTACACCCAAGCATGATTGTATCACCGAATGTTTTCAGAACATTTCACAATGTTTCTGGCCTTAAATTATTCCTGTCTCAATCTTTTTGGATTGTGCTGTGGGCATCAGTTTCAGAATTAATGTATATTTACTAAATGAATAGTACGGCCATAAGGTAATTAATTGGCCAGATAAAACATTAAGCATCTTGTCTTTGTACTGTTTCTATTTAAGTACAGATGAAAGTGGATTTACAAACACTTCTTTCTGATTTACATTTCACACACATTCCCAACGGTTTAGGAATCAAGTTTATATGAAGTAGCCATCAAAATAATAACAATACTTTACCTTCTATGTTATTTTCTGGCCTTTAGTAAGATTAGTAGAGCGCTGAGTACCACAGTCGCAACACCGAAGATCACAGTCAAGATGAAGAAGATATTGAAAGAGCTGCCTTCTGCTTCTTCTGCTTCATGTGCTTCTTGATCTAGATAGAAAACACATTTCTGGATATGTAAAACCACAAATGTGCAGTTAAAACTACACACACAGTCACACGAGCTCTTCTCTATGAACACCACTTTCTCATAAACCTTCATGCCAGTTCCAGCATAAGAACGGGTTCACGTGTGCTTTGTTTTGCGGTTTTTGGAAGGTGTTCTTCAGCCCAGTAAGCAGAGCTGTAAGTGTTCAACAGGAATAAACAGCAAGAAACAAGACCGACTCAAACATGACAAACCTTTTAATTCCTTTCGCTCGAAATGTTATTTACAAGATCTAAGGTAAGTAGCTGGACATTACCTTTAACTTGTAGAAGTGTTGCACTGCTGATGGTTAAGTTGCCATGCATCCTCTGAATGCCACAGAAATAGAGTCCAGAATCAGCCAATCTGACTTCACGTATTATGAGAGAAACAGTCGTGGAGTTGTTCACAAACCCCGTAATTCTCTCAAAATCATGAGGCCGTTTGATCACGTGTGCTGAGTAAAGCATTAAAAGGAATTCTGGAGCAGAAGTATTTATCTGCTTGAACCAGTGTATATACGGCGATCCATTTATGAGGTTGCTGTGGCAGTGAAGAGTCACATTATCTCCAGGTTCTGCCTCCAACATTAAAGTGTCCTGAGAGCCGCCAGACACTGAGAGTAGACCTGCAACACACAATACAGACCAAGCACAGTTAAACACGGCTTCAGCTGTCCAATCTGTTCAATACTCCACTGATAAGATGAATAACTCAGAGCCTTTTCAGCTCTACACAACTATAAAACTACACAGCTATACAACTACACAGCTATACAACTACACAGCTATACAACTGCACAGCTATACAACTACACAGCTATACAACTACACAACTATACAACTACACAGTTATACAACTGCACAGCTATACAACTACACAGTTATACAACTACACAGCTATACACCTACACAGTTATACAACTACACAGTTATACAACTACACAGCTATACAACTACACAGTTATACAACTGCACAGCTATACAACTGCACAGCTATACAACTACACAGTTATACAACTGCACAGCTATACAACTACACAGTTATACAACTGCACAGCTATACAACTACACAGCTATACAACTGCACAGCCATACAACTACACAGTTATGTAACTCAACCAGATGACTGTGTTGTTACTTCTTCATCAGTTTAACAAGGACCTGAATGAAACACTAACACTCACCCACGACACAGAGCAGCAGAGCCAGAACCATCTCTGCACCGTTACCAGGAGGAAACTAACTTCAGAAAACTATACCAGGCTGTGGTAGAGTTTAGTGGGTGTGGCTCAAACGAGATGAAAAGTCATTATCAGTATCTTCTGCACAGCCTTGTGAAAGAAAAATGCATCTAAGTGAACTTTTTAAAAGTGTATTAAATACAAAAAACACATGTTTAATGTCTATAATGTTTTAAGTCTATTAAGTGTATTTAAATTGTAATTAAGTGTATTGTGGTTAAACATAAATTATATACACCTAGTTGTGCTTTTGAGTGCTGGCTTAAGTTGAACGTATGCAAATGATAGACATAACATAGAATATAATACATACATACTGCTGGATTTACTGATACACTTCAGTGCTAAAACCTGTGCTAAGAGTGCTAACTTAAGGAAAAGATGGTTCTTCAAGGGTTCTTTAGTAAAGAAAATGGTTCTGTATAGAACCATAAATGCTCAATTTGCCTGACTAAAGCCTTCTTTGCATGGTGAAATGGTTATTCAGATTGATGGTGAACAAAAAAAGTTGGGATGCTTTGCAAATTGTAAAAAAAAAAATTGCAATGATTTGCAAATCATTTAAACCCCATGTTTAATTAAAAATTGTACAAACACAACATGTCAAATGTTGAAAATTAGACATTTTATTGATTTTTGGAAAATATATTCCCGTTTTGAATTTGATGCCAACAACACGTTCCAAAACAAGGCTGGTAAAGTTGTGTAATGTTAATAAAAAAGAACCAGTGGTTGACTGGCAAAAGGTCAGTAATATGATTGTGCATAAAAAATCATCTCAGAGAGGCCGAGACTTTCAGACGTAGAGATGAGGAGGGGTTCACCACTCTGTGAAAGACTGCACCATCAAATAACAATTCAAGAATAACGTTTCTCAACATAAAATAGCAAAGAACTGTTGCTTTTCATCCTCTACGATACATTATAACACTAAAAGATTCAGAGAATCTGGAGAACTCTCTGTATGTAAGGGACAAGACCGAAAACCAGTATTAGCTGGCCGTGATCTTTGGGCCCTCAGGTGGCATTGCATTAAAAACAGATATAATTCTGCAGTGGAAATCACTGCATGGGCTCAGAAACACGTCTGAAAACCACTGTCTGTGAAAACAGTTTGTCGCTACAAGTTAAAAAACTCTAAAACACAAAGAAGAAACCAGATATAAACAGGTTCCAGAAACACTGCCACCTTCTCTGGGCCAGAGCTCATTTAAAATGGACTGAGGGGAAGTGGAAAAGTGTCCTGTGGTCTGACAAATCAAAATTAGAATATTTTTTTTTCTCCAGGCTAAAGACCACTCATCTTGTTATCAGTGCACAGTTCAAAAGCCAGTATTCATAATGGTATAGGGGTGCATTGGTGCATGCGTGACTGGCACATCTGTGAAGGCATTATTAATGCTGAATGATATAAACATATGCTGCCATCCAGACGACATCTTTTTCAGGAAAGGCCTTGATTATTTCCTAAGACAATGTAGAACCACATTCTGCAGGTATTACAACAACATTACTCAGTAGTAAAAGAGTATGGGTGCTAAACTGACCTGCCTGCAGTCCAGACCTGTCACCATTGAAAACATTTGCCACATTATGAAATGAAAAATATGACAAATTAGACTGGACTGAAATGATAAGCAGCTGAAATCTTAAATCCTAAAACAAGAACAGCAAAACCTTTCACTTTCAAAACTACAGCAACTGGACTCCTCGGTTCCCAAACGCTTACAGAGTGTTGTGAAAAGAAGAGGTGATGAAACACAGCAGTAAACAGGCCCCCGTCCCAACTTTTTTGGAACGTGTTGTAGGCATGAAATTCAAAATGAGCATATGTTTTTCAAAAAAACTATAAAATTTCTCACTTTCAACATTTGATATGTTGTATTTGTTGTATTTTCCTTTATAAACGGGGTTTACATGATTTTCATATTATTGCATTCTGTTTTTATTTATATTCTGCACTGCGTTCCAAGCTTTTTTGGAAATGGGATTGTATACGGTTCTACATAGCACCAAAAAGGCTTCTGCTATTTTTACAAACTTGACATCATAACAACCGTGACACATCCAGACTGTTACCAGGGGCAAGTCCAAAAGCCCGGGTCTGCCGTGGTGTGGGCGTTGTGTCAGTGGTCTCTCTTCTGTGATGCACCATCAAAGCAGAAAAGTACACAGACGTTCTGGAGCAACATATGCTGCCTTCTAGACGACATCTTTTCCAGGGAACCAGATGCATATTTTAACAAGATACTGCAAAACCACGTTCTGCACATGTTATAAAGGCAGGGCTTCAGAAGAAGAGGGTGTGGGTGCTGGACTGGCCTGCCTGCAGTCCCTACCTTCCCCCAACAGAGAATGTGGTGAATTTTAAAATGAAAAATGTTAACTTTCGCACACCTGAAACGCTTTATTCAATGTAGCTCATGTCTATATATATATACATATATATATATATATATATATATATATATATATATATATATATATATATATATATAGACATGTGAGTGTGTGTGTGTGTGTGTGTGTGTCATCAGTTGATGTTTTCAGTCTTTTAAGTGTTTTTAAAGTGTTAAGTGTATAAAGGAATGGAAACATTATGAAGTGGTAAATTCTTTACTGTCCAAACCTTTTTTTAAATATGATGAAAGAATCAAAATTCAAAAAAGTAAAATTCATGATTCATGAAGTACAACATCATATAATATATGTTTTATATCTTTTTCAATGTAGTATATATATATATATATATATATATATATATATATATACATACATACATACATACATACATACACACACATGCATTTTACTTTATATATATATATATATATATATATATATATATATATATATATATATATATATATATATATATATATCCCAAAATGACATGGGAAAAATTCTGGTTCCATTGACTTACTTTGAAAGTGACGTATGTTTTTTCCTTCTCCTGTAAAGTTACTATTTTCGAGATACAAGGTTTTCTTCTGACAGCAACGACATGTTATATGCAATGTTAAAATACATAGTTTTATAGTAATACTCTTTCTATAATTTTACATAATCTTATATTATAATCATATTATAATCTTTTTATGAGGTATATAAATAAATAAATAAATAAATAAATAAATAAATAAAGCCCTCTTGTGTTCCTGTAAACTCACTGATTTGTAAATCCATCCATGGATTAATAACAAATATTCAAACTGAGATCTATTAATTAAAATGTTAAGACATAAAATAGTTGCCATAGCTTTTGCACAGGCCACATTTAATGTTTTACTTTTTCCAACACGTTAGATTCAATGTAATTGTTGATTAAAATGTGTAGAACTGTGTTCTCTGTACTTATTTTAACTTATATATAACTTACTTATTTTCATTTAGAAAACCTACAAATATGTGTAATTTGACCAGTGCCTGAACTTTTGCACACAACTGCATGTCAATATAAAAACACAAAAACAAATTATGTTGTTGTACTATGTTCAATACAGAGAGTTGATTACAATTACAAGTGCACATTTTCTTTCCTTTGTAAAGCTTCCATTATAAGAATTTCTGGGAAATTGTTGATAAATATGATGATAGTTGAGAAGAAAAAGTAAAGACTTTTAATAACTGTTACAAAATGAGTGAACAGCAGTCACAGGGCAGCAAAGAAGTGTATGGGCAGGAAGACGCCTTGCTTAAAACGCTTCCTGCACTGCACACACTGGTTTCCTATCACCTCTACTTTATGTTGAAGCTGCAACTTTTGCAAAAGCATTTTCCATCATAAACTCACATCAGATACCAGCTGTCAACAAACATAGTTCTCAAAACTTTGATACCCCTCAATAATGTGGAGAATTCCACAAATTACAAATCAAGAAAAAACACAAAGTGCATCAAGTATGTTAAACTTGTTTACGAATCAAATATAAACTATTATTATTACAGTGTTTTATTATTTAATTTCTCTAAAATTCTAAGAAAAAAACTACTCACATTTTTCTCTTTCATTTCTCAAAAAAGTGACACCTAATTAATAAGCAATAATAAAACACATACAATAAAAAACTACTGTAAAATTACAGTAAACGTCTGGTTGCTAGTTGCATTACTTTCACATCAATTTACAGAAACATGTTAAGAGTAAATAACAATAAAACAAACTGTACACTGGGACTGTACAGCTGCCTAAACCACAGGATAACTGTGATGAAGCTGCTTTTAACTGTTCACTTACAGTATTAAACTAAACAAATTATGGTAAGGTCCTGTATTTTTACATAACAGCTGTAATTTAGTAGCCTGTAATTTACTGTAAATTTATACATGGAAAATGTTACTTTTTTCCAAACCTCTAAACATGTTAATTAATTAATCTTAGCTTTAATGTAAATAAAGTAAAAAGATAATATCAAAGAATTTACATATTTATTTACATTCATGTTTTGCATTTTACATGCATAGAATATCTCACTAACACATACTTTGTAGTTTAACTCAGGCCATTTAGTACCAATCAACAATCACAATTTTTGTCAACATGTCAATTTTCCAGCATTAAACAAAAAATCCAGAATAAAGCAGCAAACAAAAAACATTATAAGCATATTTATAACAATATATGAATACAGGCTTCATTAAATGTGTGTATAAAAAAGCATCTAAAATAATATATTAAATATATTATAAACATTGTAAGTTAAATGGTTTCTTCATCTGTTGGTTATAGTGAGCATTTAGCATAGTTTATTGCAGCTCTTCTATCTTTGCCTGTTAAATTTGTGTTTTTACCCCATGGTCTTCTTTAGGATCAGCTGCTGTAATAAAACATGAAGAGCAATTTAAAAAAATCATTAAGTAAACTAAAAGCATATTTAAGGTGCAGTATACTTCTCTTTTTTGTAATTCTGTCTCAAAATTCTCCAAACCCAATATCTCTTTACAGAGTCTGTACATCATACACACATAACATGAATTTTTACTTATTAAAAATAAAGAAAAAGGGCCCATTAATATAAAAACCCAATTCCACGCTGGGACAGTGATTAAAATGCTAATAAAAATGACTTTTACTTCTTTGGCCCAGAAAACACAACATCCATTATTCCCATAAACAGTCTGAAAAGTGGACTCATCAGATCACAGCACACGTTTCCACTGAACTTCAGTCCATTTCAGAGCTCGTGCCCAGAGAAGTGGGCAGTGTTTCTGGACTTTGCCACTATTTCTTCATCTGTGCATAACTTGTATTTGTGATGCAGCGACGTTCAGTGTTTACTGACAGCCATTTGTCAAAGTGTTCCTGAGGCCAGGTGCTGATATCCATCACTGAAGCATGCTGGGTTTAATGCAGTGCCATCTGAGGCCTTGTTTTCTCCAGAATCTCTGAATATTATGCATCATAGAGAGTTAATTACCTCAAATCCTGACAAACACTCTTTTTACACCCAAGCATGATTGTATCACCGAATGTTTTCAGAACATTTCACAATGTTTCTGGCCTTAAATTATTCCTGTCTCAATCTTTTTGGATTGTGCTGTGGGCATCAGTTTCAGAATTAATGTATATTTACTAAATGAATAGTACGGCCATAAGGTAATTAATTGGCCAGATAAAACATTAAGCATCTTGTCTTTGTACTGTTTCTATTTAAGTACAGATGAAAGTGGATTTACAAACACTTCTTTCTGATTTACATTTCACACACAGTCCCAACGCTTTAGGAATTGAGTTTATATGAAGTAGCCATCAAAATAATAACAATACTTTACCTTCTATGTTATTTTCTGGCCTTCAATAAGATTAGTAGAGCGCTGAGTACCACAGTCGCAACGACGAAGATCACAGTCAAGATGAAGAAGATATTGAAAGAGCTGCCTTCTGCTTCTTCTGCTTCTTCTGCTTCTTCTGCTTCATGTGCTTCTTGATCTAGATATAAAACACATTTCTGGATATGTAAAACCACAAATGTGCAGTTAAAACTACACACACAGTCACACGAGCTCTTCTCTATGAACACCACTTTCTCATAAACCTTCATGCCAGTTCCAGCATAAGAACGGGTTCACGTGTGCTTTGTTTTGCGGTTTTTGGAAGGTGTTCTTCAGCCCAGTAAGCAGAGCTGTAAGTGTTCAACAGGAATAAACAGCAAGAAACAAGACCGACTCAAACATGACAAACCTTTTAATTCCTTTCGCTCGAAATGTTATTTACAAGATCTAAGGTAAGTAGCTGGACATTACCTTTAACTTGTAGAAGTATTGCACTGCTGATGGTTAAGTTGCCATGCATCCTCTGAATGCCACAGAAATAGAGTCCAGAATCAGCCGATCTGACATCACGTATTATGAGAGAAACAGTCGTGGAGTTGTTCACAAACCCCGTAATTCTCTCAAAATCATGAGGCCGTTTGATCACGTGTGCTGAGTAAAGCATTAAAAGGAATTCTGGAGCAGAAGTATTTATCTGCTTGAACCAGTGTATATACGGCGATCCATTTATGAGGTTGCTGTGGCAGTGAAGAGTCACATTATCTCCAGGTTCTGCCTCCAACATTAAAGTGTCCTGAGAGCCGCCAGACACTGAGAGTAGACCTGCAACACACAATACAGACCAAGCACAGTTAAACACGGCTTCAGCTGTCCAATCTGTTCAATACTCCACTGATAAGATGAATAACTCAGAGCCTTTTCAGCTCTACACAACTATAAAACTACACAGCTATACAACTACACAGCTATACAACTACACAGCTATACAACTACACAGCTATACAACTACACAGTTATATAGCTGCACAGCTATACAACTACACAGCTATACAACTACACAGCTATACAACTACACAGCTATACAACTGCACAGCCATACAACTACACAGTTATGTAACTCAACCAGATGACTGTGTTGTTACTTCTTCATCAGTTTAACAAGGACCTGAATGAAACACTAACACTCACCCACGACACAGAGCAGCAGAGCCAGAACCATCTCTGCACCGTTACCAGGAGGAAACTAACTTCAGAAAACTATACCAGGCTGTGGTAGAGTTTAGTGGGTGTGGCTCAAACGAGATGAAAAGTCATTATCAGTATCTTCTGCACAGCCTTGTGAAAGAAAAATGCATCTATGTGAACTTTTTAAAAGTGTATTAAATACAAAAAACACATGTTTAATGTCTATAATGTTTTAAGTCTATTAAGTGTATTTAAATTGTAATTAAGTGTATTGTGGTTAAACATAAATTATATACACCTACTTGTGCTTTTGAGTGCTGGCTTAAGTTGAACGTATGCAAATGATAGACATAACATAGAATATAATACATACATACTGCTGGATTTACTGATACACTTCAGTGCTAAAACCTGTGCTAAGAGTGCTAACTTAAGGAAAAGATGGTTCTTCAAGGGTTCTTTAGTAAAGAAAATGGTTCTGTATAGAACCATAAATGCTCAATTTGCCTGACTAAAGCCTTCTTTGCATGGTGAAATGGTTATTCAGATTGATGGTGAACAAAAAAAGTTGGGATGCTTTGCAAATTGTAAAAAAAAAAATTGCAATGATTTGCAAATCATTTAAACCCCATGTTTAATTAAAAATTGTACAAACACAACATGTCAAATGTTGAAAATTAGACATTTTATTGATTTTTGGAAAATATATTCCCGTTTTGAATTTGATGCCAACAACACGTTCCAAAACAAGGCTGGTAAAGTTGTGTAATGTTAATAAAAAGAACCAGTGGTTGACTGGCAAAAGGTCAGTAATATGATTGTGCATAAAAAATCATCTCAGAGAGGCCGAGACTTTCAGACGTAGAGATGAGGAGGGGTTCACCACTCTGTGAAAGACTGCACCATCAAATAACAATTCAAGAATAACGTTTCTCAACATAAAATAGCAAAGAACTGTTGCTTTTCATCCTCTACGATACATTATAACACTAAAAGATTCAGAGAATCTGGAGAACTCTCTGTATGTAAGGGACAAGACCGAAAACCAGTATTAGCTGGCCGTGATCTTTGGGCCCTCAGGTGGCATTGCATTAAAAACAGATATAATTCTGCAGTGGAAATCACTGCATGGGCTCAGAAACACGTCTGAAAACCACTGTCTGTGAAAACAGTTTGTCGCTACAAGTTAAAAAACTCTAAAACACAAAGAAGAAACCAGATATAAACAGGTTCCAGAAACACTGCCACCTTCTCTGGGCCAGAGCTCATTTAAAATGGACTGAGGGGAAGTGGAAAAGTGTCCTGTGGTCTGACAAATCAAAATTAGAATATTTTTTTTTCTCCAGGCTAAAGACCACTCATCTTGTTATCAGTGCACAGTTCAAAAGCCAGTATTCATAATGGTATAGGGGTGCATTGGTGCATGCGTGACTGGCACATCTGTGAAGGCATTATTA
Organism: Pygocentrus nattereri; assembly: GCF_015220715.1. Classification (NCBI taxonomy): domain Eukaryota; kingdom Metazoa; phylum Chordata; class Actinopteri; order Characiformes; family Serrasalmidae; genus Pygocentrus; species Pygocentrus nattereri. The sequence continues at coordinate 32,024,570 of NC_051230.1, forward strand.
ATGCTGAATGATATAAACATATGCTGCCATCCAGACGACATCTTTTTCAGGAAAGGCCTTGATTATATCCTAAGACAATGTAGAACCACATTCTGCAGGTATTACAACAACATTACTCAGTAGTAAAAGAGTATGGGTGCTAAACTGACCTGCCTGCAGTCCAGACCTGTCACCATTGAAAACATTTGCCACATTATGAAATGAAAAATATGACAAATTAGACTGGACTGAAATGATAAGCAGCTGAAATCTTAAATCCTAAAACAAGAACAGCAAAACCTTTCACTTTCAAAACTACAGCAACTGGACTCCTCGGTTCCCAAACGCTTACAGAGTGTTGTGAAAAGAAGAGGTGATGAAACACAGCGGTAAACAGGCCCCCGTCCCAACTTTTTTGGAACGTGTTGTAGGCATGAAATTCAAAATGAGCATATGTTTTTCAAAAAAACTATAAAATTTCTCACTTTCAACATTTGATATGTTGTATTTGTTGTATTTTCCTTTATAAACGGGGTTTACATGATTTTCATATTATTGCATTCTGTTTTTATTTATATTCTGCACTGCGTTCCAAGCTTTTTTGGAAATGGGATTGTATACGGTTCTACATAGCACCAAAAAGGCTTCTGCTATTTTTACAAACTTGACATCATAACAACCGTGACACATCCAGACTGTTACCAGGGGCAAGTCCAAAAGCCCGGGTCTGCCGTGGTGTGGGCGTTGTGTCAGTGGTCTCTCTTCTGTGATGCACCATCAAAGCAGAAAAGTACACAGACGTTCTGGAGCAACATATGCTGCCTTCTAGACGACATCTTTTCCAGGGAACCAGATGCATATTTTAACAAGATACTGCAAAACCACGTTCTGCACATGTTATAAAGGCAGGGCTTCAGAAGAAGAGGGTGTGGGTGCTGGACTGGCCTGCCTGCAGTCCCTACCTTCCCCCAACAGAGAATGTGGTGAATTTTAAAATGAAAAATGTTAACTTTCGCACACCTGAAACGCTTTATTCAATGTAGCTCATGTCTATATATATATATACATACATATATATATACATACATATATATATATATATATATATATATATATATATATATATATATATATATATATATATATATATATATATATATAGACATGTGAGTGTGTGTGTGTGTGTGTGTGTCATCAGTTGATGTTTTCAGTCTTTTAAGTGTTTTTAAAGTGTTAAGTGTATAAAGTGCTGGCTTAAGTTGAACGTATGCAAATGATAGACATAACAGAATATAATACATACATACTGCTGGATTTACTGATACACTTCAGTGCTAAAACCTGTGCTAAGAGTGCTAACTTAAGGAAAAGATGGTTCTTCAAGGGTTCTTTAGTAAAGAAAATGATTCTGTATAGAACCATGAATGCTCAAAGAAGAAGAAGAGAATGTGTTGTATATGGTTCTATACAGCACCAAAAAAGGATTTTACATACTTGACCCCTTTTTGGTCACTAGAACCCTTTTTGGTGTTATATAGAACCATACACAGCATGTTCTCCTTTAATCTGAAGAGCAGCTTAAATACACACTTAAATCCATTTTAACTTATATGTTAATGCCACTATATACTTAACATGTATTTAAATGTACTTTTTTACATCATTAGGAACAACTGAATCCGACACGTTATATTTAAGTAATGTTCTACATCTACAGGTGCTTTCCTGTTCTTAATGGGAGCAAGTTATATTGCATTGAAGATAACTTAAGCTGTGTTTAAGATACAAACTCTACCACACTTAAACATATTTTGAGTGTATACCTTTGGCTATACGAATGTTGAATTACTAGTTTAAATGATCTTGCTATTACAAGCATACTTTAAAAGCCATTGCTTTTAGTTCTAAATAATACATTTAAGATGATGACAAATAAATAAGCTTTTATTTAACTGCACTTAAGTATGATACACTTATTTTAGTGTATTTTCTTCCTCTCATAAGTATAATCTAACAGGTGTTACTTTAAAATATATCACTGCTGTCGGAATAAAACTTCTTATCTCCAAAATAGTAATTTTACAGGAGAAGCAAAAAACCTGCTTTACTTTCAATGTAAGTCAATGGAACCAGAATTTTTTCCAAGTCATTTTGGGACATTTCTTTTAGTCCATTCACCGTGAAATATACGTACCATATAATGGGTGACAGGCACTTTAAAATTATTTCCAAAACTGAAAATGTCAAAAATGGAGATAGGAGGTTTTGTTCCGACACCAGTGACATACATTTTGTGTGTGCAAATACACAAGAGTACATTTTAGGTGAATTTCCATGAAACATAAGGAATAAAAATGCGCTTGTACCTTTTAGATGAGTCTTTATTCTCTAAACTGCTGTTTTGTAACCATCGCTTAACTGAAACTGAGTGTGTACAGCTGAGGGATGCAGCGTACACTTGTTAGCTTAGCTTAGCAAGCTACAGCTTAAAACACTAAAGAGCGGCTTCGTTTCCGGTTTTCTGTTTGTGACAGCAGCCACCAGTTAGTTGAATCAAACCCGTACTGGGCTGTTTGGATCTCATTAGCTATGCTAAGCTAGCTAGCAATGTGTGAGGAGCTGGCTAGCATAAGCTTAGCTAGGAAGCTATAGATCCAAGCACCACTGAACAGGCAGGTCTTTCTGTCCCTCTAACACGAGTCACTCCATTCCTCAGGTTTGAGTTATTACCTGAACTGCATCAGTAAAGATTTTGCTAGTCAGAGTTGAACCTGTTCTGTGGTGAACAGACCTAGAAAAGCATGCTAGGTAAGCTAATGCTCAGCAGCTCCGCTCTCCTGGTCAGCAGCGCTGTTTGACATTTACACAGTGGTGTTAGACTGAAGCTTTGGCATTGACTGAATGGTGAAAATCGTGCACTCCCTTCATTTATTTGATGTTCATGTGAATAAACTGTACTCATTTGATTGTTCTCCGGCTGATGCTGGAGAATGGTAACACAAATGTAGAACCAATGTCTATGTTGTAACGCGTCATACCACCAAACGGTCATGTAGCCCCGAGTACGGGTAGCTAACCGTGTCAATAAACTTGGTTGAACCTAGTTTTCCAAGTGTTTTGTTTCCAACCTTTGTTCGTGCGGAAAAGCCTCTGTTTTTTATTAATATTGCCAGATATGAGTCTAATACCACAGGGCACCTAGAGAGGTCTGGTACAGTCCATGCCACAAAATTTTAGCTCCTTTTGATTTGACACATTACTTCAAAACAATGGCATCTAATGGCTCACCATGTGGTCATGAGGGACAGGAATCTGGAGGAATTTCAGGGTGTTTTTTTTTTTGGAAAAAACGGATGCCATGTGCTCTGGACCAAAGACGGAATGGCCCGTCCAGACTGTTACCAAAAGCCAGGGTCTGTCATGCTGCCGGGGTGGTGTCAGTGCTTTTGGCAAAGGTAAATTCCACTTCTGTGATGCATCATTAATGCCGAAAAGTAACATATCGCTGTTGTTGGAAGAAAACCTCTTATCTCCAAAATGGTAACTTCACAGGAGAAGGAAAAAATCTACTTTTAATCTAAGTCACACACACTTTCTAAGCCGCTTCTCCCTCAGGGGTGCTGAAGCCTATCCCAGCTGTCATCGGGTGGAAGGCAGGATACACCCTGGACAGGTCGCCAGTCCATCGCAGGGCGCACACACACACACACACAATTGCGGGCACCTGACTGCATGTCTTTGGACTGTGGGAGAAAACTGGAGGAAACCCACACAGACACAGGGAGAACATGCAAACTCCACACAGAAAGGACCCTGGTCACCTGGCTGGGGAATCGAACCCAGGCCTTCCTTGCTGTGAGGCGACAGTGCTACCCAGTGCTTTATCCTGTAACGGCACTCTTATCCTCATTCATTTTCTTTTATATCTATTGTTTTAATCATGTTTCTTATTTTTATTCTAATTTTTTATCTCCTTCTTTTAAATTTGATTAACTTCTTTTAAATCTATTATGTTTTAAAATTTTTTTTTAATTTACATAAATTTTATTTTATTTACATTATTATTTGTAAAGCACTTTGAATGACCGTTGTGTATGAAAGGTGCTATATAAATAAACTTGCCTTGCCTTGCCTTGCCTTGCCCACCACGCCACCGTGCTGCTTAATGTACATCAATGGAACCAGAATTTTTTTCAAGTCGCTTTGGGCCGCTTTGTTTCTTTTGGTCCATTCATCATGATTTACACAAAATGTAAAGCACAACAGGCACTTCAAATTATGCTAAAAGCTGAAAAAACGACAAAAACAGAGACACAAGGTTTTTCCTGACAGCAGCGGCATGCTGCCTTCAAGACAACATCTTTTTCTAGGACGCCCTCCATATTTCAACAAGACACTGCAAAACTACATTCTGCACAGATTAGGCATGCCTGCAGAAGAAGAGCGTGCAGGGTCTGGACTGGTCAGCCTGCAGGTCTGACGTGTCCCCGATACGTGCGACGCATCTGAAAACACAAAATATGGCAACAAAGACCCCGCACTAGTGCACGGGTAAAAACCTTTATATCTGTTATTCATTCATTTATTTATTTTGAGATATACAATATCTCGACATGAGATGAAGAATAATTTGTATTTTAATGTAAGTCATATCATTTTCTTTTCTTTCTTTCTTTATTTTTGCGTGAGGAAATACAGAAAATAAGGACTGGGCAATAAAGGGCCTCTTACAGGGCCCTGTAAGCCAGCTTGTTTAAGATGGTGCAACGTCCTGTTGTGCCTTAATCCTTGTTTTTCTCTTTTCTGCCTTTGTTTCAATGTTTTCCTGCACCATGCGCCTCTGTTTTCTGGTCCATGTGCTTTTGTTGTCGTGTTAGCTCTTCCCCATTGTCTGCCACCTCCTCAGCCTGCACCTGTTTCTTGTTCTTAGCTCCACCCCAAACTGTGGACATAACTTGTGCACACCTGTTCCTTGTTTCCAAATAGACAGTAGCGCAGTAGTGTGCCTCTGTAGAGGACGTGTTCGTTTACTTTCACATGAAACTTTTGAACATGACTGCATGGCAATAAATCAAATGAAACATTTCCGAAGAAAAAGGAAGGACTATCAATAACTGTTGAGTAACAGCAGCATCACATTCCAGTGAAGAACTGTTGAGAAAGGGCAAATAGACGCCTCACACAGAGCAATTCCTGCTCTGCTGTGGAGCAGATGATGATCGCTGGTTTCTCGTCAGCTCTACTTTCTGCTGAAGCTGCAGGATTTTCTCCCAGAGCTGTTTCCATTATAAAGACACATCAGACCACAGCTTTCAACAAACAAGTGTATTTTTAAAAGCTTTGATACAACTGAATAACATGAAGAACCCCATGTCTCACACAGGTAAACAAGCCGATGCAGCGTCACTTTAAAGAGCAAAGCTTGTAAAACCTCTTTCTATAAAGCCTCTATTCATAGATGCAGGTTGTCATTATCATTAAAACCACCATGGATCTGAATCAAATATAAACCATTACTATAATGTTCCTTTTTTTAATTTCTCTAAAATTCTAAAAACAAAAATAAAATGGCACAATAATGTTTTTTATTTTTTAATTTAAGAAAAACCGTTTCCTTCAAAAATCAGAACACAAATGTGACGCCTGATTAAGCTTGGCAGGAAGCAATAATAAAACATATACAGTAAGACAGTAAAAATCACAGTAAAATTACAGTGAACTTCTGGCCACTACATGCATTACTTTGACAGAGATTTACTGAACCATATCAGTAAATTACGGTAAATGATTTTTTACCCCGTGGTCTTCTTGCACTTTCAAATCAGCTTCTGTAGTAAAACATGAAGAGGAATAAAAAGTTATTAAATGCATTAAATATATTTACAGTGCAGATTTCTTCTGATCTGTAATTATATTTAAACCTTTTCCATATCCAGTCCAATACTGCTTGATCTGTACATCATGTAGACAAATAACATTCCTTTTTTTAAAAAAAAGAAATAACAAAATCACTCCAGGTTCCAGGTAGGGACGGCATGTGAAATGCTAATAAAAATGAGCAACATCTGTTTGACCTTTTTAATTTCTCTAAAAATGGAAATAAATAAATAAATAAATACATAATCTACAGAAAAGTTTTACAGTAAGAACTATTGTTTTCAACAAAACTCCACCAGCTCTGCTGATTCTGATCCACTTAGACCAGCACAACACACAGTAACACACCACCACCATGTGTTATTGCACTACTGAGAATGATCCACCACCTGCTCTCCATGGGGGGTCCTGACCACTGAAGAACAGGGTAAAAGGGGGCTAACAGAGTATCAGAGAAACAGATGGACTACAGTCTGTAACTGTAGAACTACAAAGTGCAGCTATACAGTAAGTGGAGCTGATAAAATGGACAATGAGGTCAGAAACAAGGAGGTGGTCATCATGTTATGCCTGATCGGTGTGTATATGCATACCGAGCGTATTCTAGTTGTACCCTTTCATTCCGTGTTGTTTTTTTTCTTTCAACTTTTTGCTTTTATTTACCAACATTAAAGATCTTAACTCAAGCCTCGGCTGCGAGCTTCTGGTTCCTCAGGTCTTGAATTGCAATAAACAACGGAATCTTTTGTCAACGTGCCAGTCTTCCAGAGTTTAAGAAAATCCAACGTAAAGCTTTTTAGATGTCGCTTTAGATGTTTTCTGAAAATATTTATGCATTTTTGTATTGCTGAGCATGAATGATGGAGTAATTTGCCATATTATTAGATCAAGTTTGGGGCAGTTAGGGAACCAGCCTTGTGACCGGCAGGTCGCCGGTTTGATCCCCAGAGCTGAGCACATGACTGAGGTGCCCTTGATCAAGTGTGTGCACACTAGAGTATACAGTGAGGAAAATAAATATTTGAACACCCTGCAACTTTGCAAGTTCTCCCACTTAGAAATCATGGAGGGGTCTGAAATTTTCATCTTAGGTGCATGTCCACTGTGAGAGACACAATCTAAAAAAAAATCCAGAAATCACAATGTATGATTTTTTAATAATTTATTTGTTTGTTACTGCTGCAAATAAGTATTTGAACACCTGTGAAAATCAATGTTAATATTTGGTACAGTAGCCTTTGTTTGCAATTACATAGGTCAAACATTTCACGTAGTTTTTCACCAGGTTTGCACACACTGCAGCAGGGATCTTGGCCCATTCCTCCACACAGATCTTCTCCAGATCAGCCAAGTTTCTGGGCTGTCCCTGAGAAACACGGAGTTTGAGCTCCCTCCAAAGATTTCTATAGGGTTTAGGTCTGGAGACTGGCTAGGCCACTCCAGAACCTTGATATGCTTCTTACGGAGCCACTCCTTGGTTATCCTGGCTGTGTGCTTTGGGTCATTGTCATGTTGGAAGACCCAGCCACGACCCATCTTCATTGCTCTAACTGAGGGAAGGAGGTTGTTCCCCAAAATCTCGCAATACATGGCCCCGGTCATCCTCTCCTTAATACAGTGCAGTCGTCCTGTCACATGTGCAGAAAAGCTTCCACCCCCATGCTTCACAGCAGGGATGGTGTTTTTGGGATGGTACTCATCATTCTTCGTCCTCCAAACACGGCGAGTGGAATTAACCAAAAAGTTCTATTTTGGTCGCATCTGACCACAGAACTTTCTCCCATGACTCCTCTGGATCATCCAAATGGTCATGGGCAAATTGAAGACGGGCCTGGACGTGTGCTGATTTAAGCAGGGGAACCTTCCGTGCCATGCATGACTTTAAACTATGGCGTCTGAGTGTATTACCCACAGTAACCTTGGAAACCGTGGTGCCAGCTCTCTTCAGGTCATTGCCCAGCTCCTCCTGTGTAGTTCTGGGCTGATTCCTCACCTTTCTTAGGATCATTGATACGCCACGAGGTGAGATCTTGCATGGAGCCCCAGTCCGAGGGAGATTGACAGTCATGTTTAGCTTCTTCCATTTTCTAATAATTGCTCCAACAGTTGATCTTTTTTCACTAAACTGCTTGGCAATTGCCACGTAGCCCTTTCCAGCGTTGTGGAGGTCTACGATTTTGTCTCTGGTGTCTTTGGACAGTGCTTTGGTCTTAGCCATGTTAGTAGTTGGAGTCTTACTGATTGTGTGGGGTGGACAGGTGTCTTTATGCAGCTAACGACCTCAAACAGGTGCTTCTAATTTAGAATAATAAGTGGAGTGGAGGTGGACTTTTTAGAGGCGGACTAACAGGGCCTCTTTAAGGGCCAGAATTTTTGCTGATTGACAGGTGTTCAAATACTTATTTGCTGCAGTAACACACAAATAAATGATTAAAAAATCATACATTGTGATTTCCGGATTTTTTTTTTAGATTATGTCTTTCACAGTGGACATGAACCTAAGATGAAAATTTCAGACACCCTCCATGATTTCTAAGTGGGAGAACTTGCAAAGTCGCAGGGTGTTCAAATACTTATTTTCCTCACTGTATGTGGTGTTTCACTTCACGGATGGGTTAAATGCTGAGGTGATATTTCCCCGCTGTGGGACTAATAAGGGTCCCTTAATCTTAATCAAATATCTTCAGATGAATTGATTTCACAATGAAATCCTGAATACATTTACATCATTTTACTGTGAATAATTTGTGTTAAATTATAGGACACACTGACCAACACTTAAAGAGTACATCACATGTAACATGCAGATATAACTTAACTGTTGGTGTGACTTCACCAACAACACCAACTTAAAGTAGCTTCAGTCGGTGGCCTTGTTTTTCTCCAGATTCTCTGGATATTACGCATCGTAAAGAGTTTGTTACCTAAAATCCTGACACTCCTGAGTTTTTGCTGATGTGTTTTGGTAAAGTGGCGAGTCTCAAACCTTCCTCGCTCATGAAGGACTCTGTGCTAAAACTTCTCCTGTCTCAATCTTTTTGGATTGTGCTGTGGGCATCAGTTTCAGAATGAATGCATATTTACTAAATGAATAGTACGGCCATAAGGTAATTAATTGGCCAGATAAAACATTAAGCATCTTGTCTTTGTACTGTTTCTATTTAAGTACAGATGAAAGTGGATTTACAAACACTTCTTTCTGATTTACATTTCACACACAGTCCCAACGCTTTAGGAATCGAGTTTATATGAAGTAGCCATCAAAATAATAACAATACTTTACCTTCTATGTTATTTTCTGGCCTTCAGTAAGATTAGTAGAGCGCTGAGTACCACAGTCGCAATGACGAAGATCACAGTCAAGATGAAGAAGAAGTAGAAAGAGCTGCCTTCTGCTTCTTCTGCTTCTTCTACTTGTCCTGCTAGTCCTGCTTCTGCTGCTTGCTTTTCTGCTTTTCCTGCTTCTTCTACTTCTTCTACTTGTCCTGCCTGTCCTGCTGGTGCTGCTTGCTCTGCTTTTTCTGCTTCTTCTGCTTCATGTGCTTCTTGATCTAGATAGAAAACACATTTCTGGATATGTAAAACCACAAATGTGCAGTTAAAACTACACACACAGTCACACAAGTTCTTCTCTATGAACACCACTTTCTCTTAAACCTCCATGCCAGTTCCAGCATAAGAACGGGTTCACGTGTGCTTTGTTTTGCGGTTTTTGGAAGGTGTTCTTCAGCCCAGTAAGCAGAGCTGTAAGTGTTCAACAGGAATAAACAGCAAGAAACAAGACCGACTCAAACATGACAAAACTTTTAATTCCTTTCGCTCGAAATGTTATTTACAAGATCTAAGGTAAGTAGCTGGACATTACCTTTAACTTGTAGAAGTGTTGCACTGCTGAAGGTTAAGTGTCCATGCCTCCTCTGAATGCCACAGAAATAGAGTCCAGAATCAGAGGAATTGACTTCATTTATCATCAGAAAAACACTCTTGGTTTTGTTCACAAACCCCGTAATTCTCCCTGGTCCTTTCGATACAACATCCTCGGAATACAATACCATCTGTGATGCGTAATGTATATAAAGAAGGAATTCTGGAGCAGATGTATTTATCTGCTTGAACCAGTGTATATACGACCATAGATCTATGAGGTTGCTGTGGCACTGAAGAGTCACATTATCTCCAGGTTCTGCCTCCAACATTAAAGTGTCCTGAGAGTCCCCAGACACTGAGAGTAGACCTGCAACACACAATACAGACCAAGCACAGTTAAACACGGCTTCAGCTGTCCAATCTGTTCAATACTCCACTGATAAGATGAAATACTAGTCATTTTACAGTAAATTCTTTACAGTGTTGTTGGTCTTTGTGTACCGCTGTACGTTGATTCTTTGGCTTGGTTCTGTTGCTAACGTCTTGGTTTTTTAATTGGCCCCTGGATACCACAGGACACCATCAGGGGCCTTTTTTCAGAGCTTTTGGTGGTACAAAGAGCGCTGATAGTATGTTTAGTGGTCATAATGTTTTGACACATCAGTGCATTTAGAAAATGTTGCACTTTATGGAGATCCGACTTTTTTAACTGAACATGTTGTGTAAACGTTATTTACCAGTTCTAAGGTCACTAGTTGGAAATTACCTTTAACTTGTAGAAGTGTTGCACTGCTGAAGGTCATGTGGCCAGGCATCCTCTGAATGCCGCAGAAATAGAGTCCAGAATCAGCCGATCTGACTTCACGTATTATGAGAGAAACAGTCGTGGAGTTGTTCACGAACACCATAATTCTCTCAAAATCATGAGGCCGTTTGATCACGTGTGCTGAGTAAAGCATGAAAAGAAGGAATTCTGGAGCAGAAGTATTTATCTGCTTGAACCAGTATATATACGACGATCCATCTATGAGGTTGCTGTGGCACTGAAGAGTCACATTATCTCCAGGTTCTGCCTCCAACATTAAAGTGGCCTGAGAGCCGCCAGACACTGAGAGTAGACCTGCAACACACAATAGAGACCAAGCACAGTTAAACACGGCTTCAGCTGTCCAATCTGTTCAATACTCCACTGATAAGATGAATAACTCAGAGCCTTTTCAGCTCTACACAACTATAAAACTACACAGCTATACAACTACACAGCTATACAACTACACAGCTATACAACTCCACAGCTATACAACTACACAGCTATACATCTACACAGCTATACAACTCCACAGCCATACAACTACACAGCTATACAACGCAACCAGATGACTGTGTTGTTACTTCTTCATCAGTTTAACAAGGACCTGAATGAAACACTAACACTCACCCACGACACAGAGCAGCAGAGCCAGAACCATCTCTGCACCGTTACCAGGAGGAAACTAATTCTGAAAGCATTTCTGCTGTACTTTATATTTGGGTGTGGCTTAAACAAGAGCAACACTAATGTAGATCTGTTGGAAACATCAGTTTCAGTATCTTCTGCACCCCCTTGTGAAGGAAAAATGCATATAAGTGCACTTTTCAATACGAAAAATAAACACTTCAAACTTGAATACATATGCAGTGTGTTACTTATGGCAATGTAAGTGTATGTAAATAGTCTTTAAATATATTGTGGTTAAATATATATTACAGGCACTTAGTTGTGCCTCTGAGTTCTGAGGGTGAACACATTTGAAGTGTACACTGCTCAGCTGATATTTAATTGCCAATTTGAATTCTATTGCAACTAAAATGTACTAAAGCATACTTTAAAAGCTGCTGCTTCTAGTTCCACACTTCGGCTAAGCATGCTTTTATTGAAATATGCTTCACTTTGCTACATTTACTGTAGTGTCTTTCCTTCCTTTACTTTTACTTACATGTTCCTTAAATTAGAAACTTTTAAAAAATGTAAAAGACCATATTTTTAGGTGCATTGAAAATATTTGATGAAATATTTGATATACAACTTCCATTTTTACATTCTCTGATTTGTCAGACGATCGATGTACTTCAGTTTGCTCTTTTTCATAAAGGATTGACTGTTCATTTCTGCAGATTTCACTGAATTTATCAGCAATTTTTCACTGTAAAAAAAAAAAAAAAAGAAAAAGTTTTTCGTCACTTTATTGTAACATCAACCTATCTTAGCTTGTTTTCTGTAATAAAACAGCAAAGTACTGTGATGCTGATGCTGTATAAGCACCCGTCACCATAAAAATAAGATATGAAAATTTGGAAAAAACATTTTCTCTAAGCCGCTTCTCCGTCAGGGTCACAGGAGCCTATCCCAGCAGTCTTCGGGCGGAAGGCAGGATACACCCTGGACAGGTCGCCAGTCCATCGCAGAGCAGACAGACACTCACACCCAGGGGCAATTTAGTATGTCCAATTGGCCTGACTGCATGTCTTTGGACTGAGGAAACCGGAGAACCCGGAGGAACCCACACAGACACAGGGAGAACATGCAAACTCCACACAGAGAGGACCCTGGCCGCCCGGCCGGGGAATCAAACCCAGGCCCTCCTCGCTGTGAGGCGACAGCGCTACCCACCACGCCACCGTGCCACCATGCCGTATGGAAAAAACATATTTCTTTTAAATCAGATTTTGTTAGAAAGTTTGTTCATATTGCCAGATGACAATTTTGGTCAAGTCTGTGCAGATTAAACGCAAGCTTGACTGTAAAATGTGTGTCTGCAATGAAAAATGCAAGTACTGTGAGTAAGTATGCTCATTGATATTATTTTGATATGAGTTATCTTTTACTTTTTATTGATGTTAAAAAGATTCATGCTGATTGTCACACATTCCATGCAGGATATGCATCCATCTCCCGGAATCCTCATATGACTTCCTACTCTCCACCCGGCTCCTGCCAGAGATCTCAGTCTCCTGATTATTACTACTGTAAGACCTGTGCTGAAGTCTTGGGACTCTTAGGTTAGACTATATAAGCCCGGGCTTTAGTCAGTAACATTGTTTTCTCTGTTGGGCTGTTTGTTTTCGTGAGTTTTGACCTTCGTATCTGTTTGCTGACTTTTCGACTTTTGCCTTGCCCTTTTTGGCACCACTGCTTGTGTTTTTTGACCTGGACTTTGACTACGTTGCTGGTGATCTGCCTTTCAGTAAATCACGTCTGTCTTTTATTTGCATTCGGCTGCGATCCTGTCATCACACTTCCAGCTGTGAAAGAATTTATTATACATTATTAGCTGCTGAGTTATGTTCTTTAACAGCTGTAAAAATACAGGAGATTACTGTATTTTAATTACAGTTATCACAGTAACGCTGTGGGGCAGGTGGCTGTGCAGTTACTGAAAACAACTGTTATTTTACTCTTATTTACTGTTAATAGGACTCAGTAAATCACTGTAAAAGTAACTAGAAGCCAGTGATAAACCGTAATTTTACAGTAAATTCTTTACAGTGTGATTGTCCTAAACGTGTAACGCTGTAAGCTGATTCTTCAGTGTGGTTCTGTTGCTAATGTCTTGGTTAGCCATTGGGACCTTCAGGGGTCTTCATTCAGAGGTTTCGGTGGTACACAGAGGGCCGACAGCATATTTAGTGGTCATAATGTTTTGATACATCCGTGTCAGCATCCACTGCTGCTGAATTAGTGGGGAGGGATCTGTGATGCTGTCCAATTCTCCTTCCTTCTCCGCTGTCTCTCTTGTATTTTACTCCCATATTGCTTTTTATTATCCTCAGTTTTTGTTACTTGTTTTTTTGGTTTTCTGTGTGAAAATAAGTGAACACATCCTCTACAGAGACCACTGCTCTGCACATTTCCTTTCACAGTTACCGTTTATTTACTGAGTTTAACATCCTGGAGAAAATAACAGGCGTGGTCTGCACAAACGTTATGGCACATGAATTTGAAGCATATTTGATATTGTAACAGTTTGTGCTTTTTTATTTAAAACTTGTACACCCAAAGACAAACTTCAACGATTGAACTGTCCTAAAACATCTTATTATTATGTAATAGCAACAACAAAGTGTTGCTGAGAACAAATAACGTCTTTGTTTATTTGTCGGCTTTTTTGTCTAATATTCACTTCCGTGGGATCCATCTGTGCTCTTGTCTTATTTGATGTTGTTGGAATAGTTCTTTATAAGTACATTTGTGCTAAAATCTTGTATGTTTGCGATTAAAAGTGTTTGAATCCTGAAATTTAGCCTCCTTTGTCTTCCATCGTCATTGGGATTTTGGTCAGATGCTTTTGTTTACGTCCAAATGTGCATATTGGTCAGCGTTTTTTCTTTTGGTTGACCTGTGAGAATTTATCTAGCTCTTTTTTTAATAAACACAGCACTATATACCTATATATACCTATATATACACTATATATGATTTGACTAAGTTTGCCCCTCTTCAGAACAATATCCATTAGTGTAAAGCTAAACCCGACAGTTCGTCACATTCAGAATGAGCTTATAGACTTACACAGCCAGAGCAAATCAACTGGAGGAGCAGACAGTTCTGATCAGCTGTTGTCTTGGAGCCAGAAACCATGGGGATCCTTGTAGGTCCTTACAGAAACATGTTAGGCTCATCAGTGTATTTAGAAATGTGTATATATTTTGGTTTACTAATTATTAAAATATTAATACTTCATTTATCTAACTTTTACTGGCAAAGTGTAAGGCGCTAAAATCTAAACCTGTGTTTTAAGTGTGGAGTTTAAGTATAAAAGCCTCCGGTAATAAGAAAGTGTAACCAGTTAAACCGGCAAATCTAACAATATAACAACATAAACTATTGCAGTTGCTGTAAAAGATTTCAGTTTTTATCATAACATCACTTTTCTATGTGTAAAAGCTACTCCGTTTATTTTGGGTACTGATTTATATACCGGATTGAAAAGATGGTCGATTATTTATGCTTGTTTGAGCCTCGGACGGGAGAAGGGTCTAGCAGAGAACTTGTAAAGAGGAGAATGACCAGAGCTGGTTTATGAGGAGCCTGGCCACTTCCTATTTCCCCCGTTATATAAAAAACAGGCCTGCTAGTCAGCAGAGGGCGCCGGCGAGTAAGTCCTCAATGAATGGGGGTGAGTGGAGTGAAATGGCTAAAAATTAAAAGTTAAAATAGTTTCTAATCACTCGCCCAGAACTTTCCTTTAATTTTAGACAGTGGAAAGATGAATTTCACTAAAAAAGCAAAGACAACTCACCTGTATGTTTCCTTTTTCAACAGTAAACGGGTTTTGGGCAGCAGAATGCTAGCATTACTGCTACTGAGTGCTAATCGATTAGCATTATTGCTACTGAGCGCTGATTGGTTAGCATTAGTGCTACTGAGAGCTGATTGGTTAGTGTTACTGCTACTGAGAGCTGATTGGTTAGTGTTACTGCTACTGACAGCTGATTGGTTATCATTACTGCTACTGAGAGCTGATTGGTTAGTGTTACTGCTACTGAGAGCTGATTGGTTAGCATTACTGCTACTGAGTGCTGATCGGTTAGCATTACTGCTACAGAGTGCTGATCGGTTAGCATTACTGCTACTGAGTGCTGATTGATTAGTATTACTGCTACTGAGCACTGACTGGTTAGTGTTACTGCTACTGAGAGTTGATCGGTTAGCATTACTGTTACTGAGGGCTGATTGGTTAGCATTACTGTTACTGAGGGCTGATTGGTTAGCGTTACTGCTACTGAGAGCTGATTGGTTAGAGTTACTGCTACTGAGAGTTGATCGGTTAGCATTACTGCTACTGAGAGCTGATCGGTTAGCATTACTGTTACTGAGAGCTGATCGGTTAGCATTACTGCTACTGAGTGCTGATCGGTTAGAATTACTGTTACTGAGGGCTGAT
This sequence comes from Pygocentrus nattereri, assembly GCF_015220715.1. NCBI lineage: Eukaryota > Metazoa > Chordata > Actinopteri > Characiformes > Serrasalmidae > Pygocentrus > Pygocentrus nattereri. The sequence goes on from NC_051230.1 coordinate 32,040,217, forward strand.
CGGTTAGAATTACTGTTACTGAGGGCTGATTGGTTAGCATTACTGTTACTGAGGGCTGATTGGTTAGTGTTACTGCTACTGAGAGTTGATCGGTTAGCATTACTGCTACTGAGAGCTGATCGGTTAGCATTACTGTTACTGAGAGCTGATCGGTTAGCATTACTGCTACTGAGAGCTGATCGGTTAGAATTACTGTTACTGAGGGCTGATCGGTTAGAATTACTGTTACTGAGGGCTGATCGGTTAGAATTACTGTTACTGAGGGCTGATCGGTTAGCATTACTGTTACTGAGGGCTGTTCGGTTAGCATTACTGCTACTGAGTGCTGATCAGTTAGCATTACTGCTACTGAGTGCTGATCGGTTAGAATTACTGCTACTGAGAGCTGATCGGTTAGAATTACTGATACTGAGAGCTGATTGGTTAGCATTACTGTTAGTGAGAGCTGATCGGTTAGCATTACTGCTACTGAGAGCTGATCGGTTAGAATTACTGTTACTGAGGGCTGATCGGTTAGCATTACTGCTACTGAGAGCTGATCGGTTAGAATTACTGTTACTGAGGGCTGATTGGTTAGCATTACTGCTACTGAGTGCTGATCGGTTAGCATTACTGATACTGAGAGCTGTTTGGTTAGCATTACTGCTACTGAGAGCTGATTGGTTAGTGTTACTGCTACTGAGAGCTGATTGGTTAGCGTTACTGCTACTGAGAGCTGATCGGTTAGTGTTACTGCTACTGAGAGCTGATTGGTTAGTGTTACTGCTACTGAGAGCTGATTGGTTAGTGTTACTGCTACTGAGAGCTGATCGGTTAGAATTACTGCTACTGAGAGCTGATCGGTTAGAATTACTGCTACTGAGTGCTGATCGGTTAGTGTTACTGCTACTGAGAGATGATTGGTTGGCGAGCGGAGCAGCTCATTGGCTATCCATGC